>NW_006795130.1:1933137-1976123 GCF_000442215.2 Lipotes vexillifer | reverse complement strand
GGGGACTAGTGCCTGTGTTGTGGTGTATGAATGAGCCTAGATCTTGTCTCTCTAGTGGGCAGGTCCACGTCTGGTGGTGTGTTTTGGGGTGTCTGTGGACTTATTATGATTTTAGGCAGCCTCTCTGCTAGTGGGTGGGGTTGTGTTCCTGTTTTGCTATATGGTTGGCATAGGTTGTCCAGCACTGTAGCTTGCTGGTCGTTGAGCGAAGCTGGGTGCTGGTGTTGAGATGGAGATCTCTGGGAGATTTTCGCCGTTTGATATTATGTGGGGCTGGGAGGTCTCTTCTTGACGAGTGTTCTGAAGTTGGCTCTCCCACCTCAGAGGCAGAGTCCTGACTCCTGGCTGGAGCAGCAAGAGCCTTTCATCCACTCGGCTCAGAATAAAAGGGAGAGAAAGTAGAGAGAATTAGTATAAGTAGGAGGAAATAGGAAAGAAAGAAAGAAAGAAAGAAAGAGAGGAGGGAAGGAAGGAAGGAGGGAAGGAAGAAAGAAAGAAAGAAGAAAAGAAAGGAAGAAGGCAAGAAGGAAAGAAAGGAGGGAGGGAGGGAGGAGGGAAGGAAGGAAGGAATGAGGGAAGGAAGGAAAAAATACAGAAAGAAAGAAGATACAGTAAAATAAAATAAAGTATAATAAAGTTATTGAATTAAAAAAATAATTATTTAGAGGAAAAAAAAAAGGGAAGGATAGAACCTTAGGACAAATGGTGGAAGCAAAGTTATAGAGACAAAATCTTACATAGAAGCATACACATATACCCTCACAAAAAGAGGTAAAGTGGAAAAAATCATAAAACTTGCTCTCCAAGTCCACCTCCTCAATTTGGGACGATTCGTTGTCTCAAAAAGGGAAGGAAGGAAGGAAAGATAGAAAGAAGGTAAAGTATAATAGAGTTCTTTAAATTAAAATTAATTATTAAGAAAAAAATTTTAAAAAAAATGGTCGGATAGAACGCTGGGACAAATGGTGGAAGCAAACCTATACAGACAAGATCTCACACAGAAGCATACACATACACATTCACAAAAAGAGGAAAAGGGGAAAAAATCATAGATCTTGCTCTAGAAGTCCGCCTCCTCAATTTGGGATGATTCGCTGTCTATTCATGTATTCCACAGAGGCAGGGTACATCAAATTGATTGTGTAGCTTTAATCCGCTGTTTCTGAGGCTGCTGGGAGAGATTTCCCTTTTTCTTCTTTGTTCTCACAGCTCACAGGGGCTCAGCTTTCGACTTGGCCCTGCCTCTGCGTGTAGGTCGCTGGAGGGCGTCTGTTTTTTGCTCAGACAGGACGGGGTTAAAGGAGCCGCTGACTCGGGGGCTCTGGCGCTCTCAGGCCGGGCTTAGAAGTCTTTTAAATTCTACCGTCAGTCACCAAGTACTTACTGCATACATAATATAATGGGCTTTCTGCTAGGTTTCAATAATTATCTCCATTTCTTCCCACTAAATGTGTAAACTTATAATCAAGAAAGAAGCTTTATATGATGTCTCCAGTGACTTCCAAGTCTTGGAATATGCTAGGTAAAATGTTCTTATTTCCTAGCTGCATTTATGCTGTAAAGAATGTGAAAGCTTGTGCCAATGACTTTCCCTAAAGGTGTAAAAGATGTTTCTATCTCCAACCTTTAAAACCAAGGTACCTGAATGTAAGGAGTAGAAGGCACCTGTATGATCCAGTATATGTTCCCTTCACTCTTAAAGTATTTAGGGTATTGCCATTGCTATCAGAAATTGTGAACCTTACCCGCAGACACTCAAATTCTAAGCTTTCAGAATGTGCTAACCAGAACGTGAGGGTTTTTCCCTTTCCTTATCAGCAGCCACTATAGTAAAATAGAAAGTAATTGCTGACGTTTATGTTGCTCACATAGAACATGGTCTAAAATAAGATATTAAAATAGATGAGCAAATTGATATCTGACCTGTGAGGCCATCGTGGCTTCTTTTATTTCTTTGGGGATACGAGTGCAATTTGTCAGTACATTAAAACAGAGACTTTTTTTTTTTTTAATAGCAAGGCCCAAGTTTCTTCTGTCCAGATGTAACCAATGTCAGGAGTACACACGCTATACGATTAATGACACCAGCCTTGCTGCACTGACATCTATGCCTGACCAGTTTGTATCTTGTCTCTGGGTCATCTGAGGAAGTATAAATAGTATTGTGGACTATGAACAGGCCAAGTCTAGCAGGTACCATTTACATGGACTAGAGTATAAATAGTATCCTCTGAAGCTGTACAATGTGGTGTTCTTTTTTTTTTTTTTTTTTTTGCGGTACGCAGGCCTCTCATGGTTGTGGCCTCTCCAGTTGCTCCGGATGCGCAGGGTCAGTGACCATGGCTCATGGGCCCAGCCGCTCTGCGGCACGTGGGATCCTCCCGGACCGGGGCACAAACCCGTGTCCCCTGCATCGGCAGGCAGGCTCTCAACCACTGCGCCACCAGGGAAGCCCTGTGGTGTTCTTAAACTGAATTATCTCTCATCTTCTTCCAGTCTCAGAAACAAAGATACTGATTTTTATATCGTTTGAAGAACTACTTGCTAGTTCAACATAACTAGTAAAGTATAAAGATTTGACACCTAATGGCTTCTGTTCTGTCCCCTCATGGTAACAATAATTTGGTGGATTCAGAAGAGTAGTAGACATTTAGAATGGTACTTTGGAGAGGGGAATGGAAGCACCAACTAGGGATTATTAGTAGGACCAGTTCTGAGAGGAATTAACAGTAATTGGCACAGTATTGGATGACAAACACCAGACCATTTGGAAACAGGATCTTCATCATTTTTTAATAGGGTTGTGCCATTCTTCTTAATCTACTGATGGGTATGAGTGTGATCCTTAAACTATTCCTGCAACTTTTCAAAAATCTGATGCTGCAAATTCTGTTCATAAAGAACAGTGAGGAGTACAACCAAGCTTTAAAAGCAATGTAAAATATTGTAATTGATGGGGCTTCCCTGGTGGCGCAGTGGTTGAGAGTCCGCCTGCCGATGCAGGGGACACGGGTTCGTGCCCCGGTCCGGGAAGATCCCATGTGCCGCAGAGCG
This sequence comes from Lipotes vexillifer, assembly GCF_000442215.2. Taxonomy (NCBI): domain Eukaryota; kingdom Metazoa; phylum Chordata; class Mammalia; order Artiodactyla; family Lipotidae; genus Lipotes; species Lipotes vexillifer. The sequence goes on along the minus strand of NW_006795130.1, from coordinate 1,973,069 downwards.
GCTGGCCCCGTGAGCCATGGCCGCTGAGCCTGTGCGTCTGGAGCCTGTGCTCCGCAACGGGAGAGGCCACAACAGTGAGAGGCCCACGTACCGCAAAAAATATATGTGTATATATTGTAATTGAGAGGTTTTTTTAAACAGGTAATTAACCATACATTTACACCTTTTAATCTACTTTTAAGTGCAAGGGAGATTGGCAAATGACTCAGTAAAGAAAAGCGTCCTATTTAAATTGGATAAAATGGTTGTTTACTAGTGTTTAATCACTGTACTCCAAGTAGTCAACTGATCTGTTAATCCAGTTTAGTTTACTAGACAATAAATAGTACTCATAACTTTTATCAGTGTTTGTCAGGGGTCCCTCTGAAATGACTCCATACTTTGGGGAACTTTAATCTTATTGTATAGTATACACTGTTGAAAATGTTTTTTTCTTTCCTCATATACCTATGACATTACCTTGAGGCATTATCATCCCTGCAAACCAGATTGCACTAAACATCAGTGATATTTCAGCAATGCTTTCTTGCTCTAAGACTTCTTCTAATCCATAATGAGAAAAAAGGAGCCATTGGTCCTCTCATATCTGATGCAGCTTTTCATTTGTAAACTAAATAACATTTGCCATTGCCACCATCAACAATTCAAACAGAAATCTTACCAATAGAGAGCCCATGATTAGAAGTAGTGGCATCAATAGCTTAATCTTTAATAATAAAGAACAACTTTGCACATGCATATCCATTTTTAAAATCTTTACTGTTGGGACTTCCCTGGTGGTGCAGTGGATAAGAATCTGCCTGCCAGTTCAGGGGACATGGGTTCGAGCCCTGGTCCAGGAAGATCCCGCTTTACCGCGGAGTAACTAAGCCCGTGTGCCACAACTACTGAGCCTGCACTCTAGAGCCTGCGAGCCACAACTACTGAGCCTGCACTCTAGAGCCTGCGAGCCACAACTACTGAGCCTGCATGCTGCAACTACTGAAGCTTGCGCACCTAGAGCCCGTGCTCCACAAGAGAAGCCACCTCAATGAGAAGCCCGCGTACCGCAACAAGTAGCCCCCGCTCGCCGCAACTAGAGAAAGCCCGCACGCAACAATGAAGACTCAACGTAGCCAAAAATAAATAAATAAAATTAATTAATTTTTTAAAAAACGGGCTTTCCTGGTGGCATAGTGGTTAAGAATCCGCCAGCCAATGCGGGAGACACGGGTTCGAGCCCTGGTCCAGGAAGATGCCACATGCCGCGGAGCACCTAAGCCCGTGTGCCACAACTACTGAGCCTGTGCTCTAGAGCCTGCGAGCCACAACTACTGAGCCTGTGCTCTAGAGCCTGCGAGCCACAACTACTGAGCCTGCATGGCCACAAATACTGAAGCCCGCACACCTAGAGCCTATGCTCCACAACAAGAGAAGCCATCACAATGAGAAGCCCACACACTGCAACAAAGAGTAGCCCCCGCTCACTGCAACTAGAGAAAGCCCATGCACAGCAACAAAGACCCAACACAACCAAAAATAAATAAATTTATTTTAAAAAAAAAGCATGCCTTCAGAAGGAGCAATTTTAAGTAAGACCTGGTCGCCTATACCCAGAAGTCTTATTTTAAGATCAATAATATTCTTGTCCATTTATTCATTAAATGCTTACGACGTGCCAACCTTTGTCCTAAGTGCTTTACGTGTATTAACTGACTTAATGTTTGCAAAAACTCTATGAGATAATTACAGTTTTTGCCCCCATCTTACACATGACAAATTGAGGCATAGAGAGTTTAACTTGGTTATGAGCTAGTAAATCGGAATTTACTAGTAATCGTGAATATGAACCCAAGAGCCTTGTTCATATTCTTAATCACAATGTTATACTGCCTCTGTTGTTTATGGAGTATTAATTTACTTAATTTAGTCAAATTTAGTTATCAGTACAGGGCTTAAAAGGGGAATTTAAATGTCAGTAAACTGTTACATACTGTTCAATCAAAATCTGTTTTTTTCCATTATCACCTTTTTTCTGGAAAAAATGGTGGCAACATTACTCAAATGGCAGCTTTGGAATTATATTTTACTTCTCTCTCATTCTTTTTGTCCCAAAGTCCTACTTTGCTTTGGGACCCTGGGTAGTTGACGGCCTCCGTGAGCTTCAATGTCTTCATTTATAAAATCAGGTCAATAACACCTAACTCATGTGATTGCAGTGAGAATACATGAGATAAAGTATATAGAGCACTTGGTGCAGTACCTGGCTCATAGTAAGTATTTGAATATTGCTTTTTGCTCAGAAACTGCAGTTGCATCCCATTTGCCTCATGTATCAAGTCCAAACATTTGTCGGGCTTTCAAGGCCTCCCTAGAGATGGCCCACCCATCTTGCGTTATTTCTGGCCTTACCTGACATTTAAGCATCCTTCTTTCTCTGTGCCTCCTGGGATATATATACCTTTCTTTTCCTTTCCTTTTCACTATCCACATCACAACCCAGCTTTAAGTTCAATCTTGTCCATGAAACCATCACCAGTTAATTAAACTCACATTGTTCCTTTCCTCCTTTGAGCTCCAGCTATAAATATTACATTGTATAATATTTCACAAATTCTTCCACATATGCTAGATTTCTCTTTCCAACTAGATTCTTAAGTTCCTTGAGAAGACAGACCATGTCTTAATAATTCTCCTTTATCTGCTTCCAAAGGATCTAGTGGAAAATTAAGAGCTCATAGTGAGTGTTCAACAAGTACTTATTGCCTGATTGAAAATAATAAGCTCCTGGGCTTCCCTGGTGGTGCAGTGGTTAAGAATCCACCTGCCAGTGCAGGGGACACAGGTTTGAGCCCTGGTCCGGGAAGATCCCACATGCCACGGAGCAACTAAGCCTGTGCTCCACAACTACTGAGCCTGCACTCTAGAGCCCGCAAGCCACAACTACTGAGCCCGTGTGCTGCAACTACTGAAGCCCGCACGCCTAGAGCCTGTGCTCTGCAACAAGAGAAGCCATCACAATGAGAAGCCCGCACCCACAACAAAGAGTAGCCCCCGCTCACCGCAACTAGAGAAAGCCTGCGTGCAGCAGCAAAGACCCAGTGCAGCCAAAAATAAATTTAATTTAATTTAATTTAATTTAATTTAATTTAAAAAAAGATAATAAGCTCCTAAAAACACCTTATAGAATTGTATAGGGCTTTATATTTGACAGGGTGCTTTTATTAATATTTATGCTTAATCCATATAATAGTCACTGAAAATAGCTAAAGCAAGAATTATCATCATTTTCTGAGCAGCAAAACAGAGTTTAAGTTACACTGTGACTTGCATAAGGTCTCTTGGTAAGTAGCATCTTAGACTCCGTTCCCAACTCCCACCATTCAATCCATTCTCTATAAGGCTGCCAGAGAAAATGGGATCGTGTCACTCCTCTCTTTAAAACCTTCCAGTGGTTTCCCTTTTTATTAAATAGAATGAAATTCTACCAGCTCTTCCCCCCGACACCCCCCCCCCACACACACACACACAAATTTGATCTCCACATACTCACTATACTCTAGTTACAGTGGCCTTCTTAACGTTGAACAGGCCTAGCTCACAAAGCTTGTTGCTAGCCCAGGTCCTCTGCACTTGAATATTCCCCCCCTGGATCTTCACAAACTGGCTCCTTCTTGCTATTGAAGTCTCAATTCAAACATCACCTCCTCAGTGAGGAAGTAACACCCATCTAAATTAACCCTCCTCCCCAGTCATACTTTATCATCTGTTTTACTTCCTTCATGGCATTTATTGTTATCTCAAATTATCTTCTTCATTTTTGTGTTAGTTATATATTATCTATCCTCACGAGAATGTAGATCCTGTGAGAGCAGGGCTTTTGTTTGTCCTATTCACATCTGTATTCTCCTTCCCTGACAGAGGTCCTGACACATGATAAGCTCTTAATAAGTATTTGTTGAATAAAGTAGCTGAACAAAAACCAGACTCAAACCGTGGGTCTTTTGAGTCCTAATCCGGTTTACTTGCCATCATTCCATTTATTCTGCCTTTCATGAAAGCACTTATACTTTTGGAACTACAGTAAGAACTGATGTTCAGAATAATGACATTAACATATGCTGTAGGATTCTCTGTTATCAAAGAAAATTTTCATTGAGTTCAATAAACTAAACTAATTAAAGCAAGGATGTCATGGTATGTTATTATATTAGTACATTTAGAAAGATTTCCAACTAAAAAGACTTTCTGCTTTTTCTTTAGTTAACCAGAAAATTAAATTAACCCAGAGCTCTTCATTTCCCCCAAAAGTCCTTGTTAATTAGGATTGTTCTATAAATCTCTATTATTAGCAGAATTTGTCATCTGTTTCATTATCCTGTTTATTAGGGCAGTCTGAGCAGGGTGTCTTTGCTCATATCCTGATATGTGTATCCAATGAAAAGAAATTGGATTCTCTTTTTTTTCCCTATTCTGTGACACAGACATATTTCATGCTGTTTGCGTAACAACTTAATTTCCTTGTGTCAGTTCCCAGTATAAAATAGGAATGATATTCTTAACTTGGCTATTAAGTAAAATAATTAAATTTAGAGTCTACTTAAAATAAAAGCATTAGTGCTTTGAAACATTGTTTGTGATAACAGAAGATTGAAAACAACCTAAAAGTTCATCAATAAAGGACTACTTAAGTAAATTATAGTATATCCATACAGTGGACTATTACACAGTCATGAAAAATAATGACATTCTCTGTTTACCAATATAAAAAGATCTCCAAATGAAAAACCAATATAAAAAGATCTCCAAATGAAAAAACATGGTCCAGAACAGCATGCATATAGTATGATACTTTTTTTTGTTGTTTAAAATAAAAAGGAGAAAAATAAGAATGTTTTGCTTATATGTGCATAGAGAAATTCTGAAAGGATATACAGGGAAGCAATAACAGTAATAACCAGATTGAAAAATAGTGGGGCTAGAAACTGAATGAATGGGAGAGATAAGAGGAGAAGGGTGGTTGTACCATATATTTTCACATATATATTTGGGGACTATAGTTATGCATTACCTGTAGTAAAAGTTAAAAGGTTAAATTTTTTTAAAAAACAAGCACAACTAAAAGCAGTTTGTGGTTCTGGACTGCATCCTGTACTGGATGAAAAAAATTGCTATAAAAGACATTAGGACAATTAACAAAATTGGAATATGGAGTATAGATTAGATGAAATAACAATATTAAGTTTTTAAATTTATCAACTATACGATGGTTACCTAAACGAATATGTTTGTTCTTAGGAAATACACCAAATTAAATAAATTATTAAGGAGTAAAGGACATGATATATGCAACTTAAGCTCAAATGGCTTGAAAGAATAAATATGTATGTATATACAGGAGGACTGATAAATTATGGCAAAATGAAAAACTGGTAAATCTGGATAAACGTTATATGGGAGTTCTCTGTATTTTTCTTTAAACTTTTCTGCTTGTTTAAAATTATCCCCCCCAAAAAAGGTTAATAAAAAACAAGCAGGGCTTCCCTGGTAGCTCAGTGATTAAGAATCCGCCTGCCAATGCGGGGGGATACAGGTTCAAGCCCTGTTCCACGAAGATCCCTCATGCTGCGGAGCAACTAAAAGCCCGTGCTCCGCACGGGCTCTGGACGCGCAGGCTCAGCGGCCATGGCTCCCGGGCCCAGCCGCTCCGCGGCATGTGGGATCTTCCCGGACCGGGGCACGATCCCGTGTTCCCTGCATTGGCAGGCAGACTCTAAACCACTGCGCCACCAGGGAAGCCCAGGAGTTCTGGTTTTTAAACAGTCCTACTTGTCACTTTCTGGTGAAGTTTTTGCCATCAGTTTTCTGTTTTTTTCCATGGCTGGTAACGCTCATCAGAGGCAGTGGTAGAGGTGGTGACTACAGTCTACCTTGAGGCTGAAAAACACTTGGCTATCTGCTTCTCATCCTGCTTTGTATCTTCTTCAGTTATATCTTCACTACAATTTAGAGGTGACATCAGTAAGACAGTGACAACACATGGCACTTTAATATACCTTGAACAAAATTTCCTAAGGATATTAATTATCTTGACTCTGTGTGTGTGTATACAGTACTAAAATATATAGTTAATTTGGTAGCAGTAAAGCTACCGGAACATTTAGTCTAATTGTTTGGCATTGAATGAGTGGATTTTTTATTATTATTTTTCAGTTAGATATTGTGGCATTTGTATGAACTAACCATCTCTACTATAAACGACTTAACATTATAGTTGATTCTAGCCAAACTGGCCTCTTAAGAGACTGGGTAGTAAGGCTTATGTCACAGTAGAGTGAAGAGTGAATTACCTGTTTGTATAAACTGTCCAGAGACTGTTTGATTTTTATTATTTTGTACTTTAAGTACATTAAATTTCATTGTTCTGAGTGAAGATGCCATGAGGGTCTTATCCAATAAATGACACTAAGCAAATCTGTTATCAGCTGAATTGTTAGTGTTTGTTTCCTGTCTGCTTGGGGAAGCTCATGATTTTGTGCTGTTGTAGAAGTCTGGAAAATAGGATTAATAATTATTCCCAATCCTTTTCCTTCTCACTTTATAAAGAATTTGGGAAGAGACAATGGCAGTTACTTATCTTAAGCTCTTGAGTAGAAAAGTACTTGATCAGAACTAAGTGTCATTTTTCCATAACTAAGGCAAAAAGCTATTTTTGCTACTTGTTCCCACAGCTACTCCAGTCCCATTTCACACCTAAGAAAACAAGATCCCAGTAAGAGTGTTGTGAGTGTCTTGGGCCTCATTGGCTGAATAATGCCCATGCCTATAAGTGTGTCTTAAGATTTAGTTAGGTACTTTGTATGTTCATACAATAAATTGACTAGAAGGCTATGGAATGGGTCATGCTGGTGAATACCATTTACTTAGTTGGTGGGAGTTTTTTTAATAACTCTGTAAACCAGCTTAGATCATTGTATTTCAAAATAAGAACGTAACGTGTTTAATCCCTTTTCAATGATTTGGAACACCATTCAAGATCTTGCAAATTTTCAGCATTATTATTTTGAAAGGAGTTCTCATAATATAGCTCTCTAGATGCAGAAGATAATAGAGCCTGGACTGTGTACCAATTTATGACAGCTCTTTTTACATTCTTAATATTCTTATATACTTATTTGAATTAATAAGTACAAAAAGTGGAAAATATTTCTACTTTATGTTTCAGGAAATTGAACTTCATATGACACCTAAGGGTAAAGGATTTCAAGGATCTACACATATATCCAGAAAAAAGTGTGGTAAAGCTGCATTCATTTAGAATTTTTGCTAATTTAAACAAAAAGTCATGATTCTTAAGAACAAAATTCAGATAGACTCTTCCATTGTGAATTAGGTTTTATTCATAAATAAAGATATATCCAATCAAAAGTCAATAACTTTTTTAAACAAAGAACTCAAGGAATTATATCTAATTGCAGCTTACTTATTTATATGTGATTATTTTAATCTGTAATCCAGGAATTAATTCTTATATTACCTAAAATGTTTTATAGATGTGTTATATTATTACATAATATAACCTTATTATAAATGGTAATGGTGTCACTAACTTAGCTCATTTTACTTGTTTAGCGCCTGTTTGTTCTTAGTTTATAGTTGTTAATTCCCTTTATAGTATGACTTGTACTTGGAAGTAATAAAATCAGATTTCTTTATAAATATTTATGGTACAGACCTTTCCCTAAACCAGACTGTAGCCCTTTCCTTTCCTAATTATTTCTAATAAAGTCTGCTTATATCTTTTTTTTTTTTTTTTGGCCTGCGTAGCAGTCTGTACTGCATACTCCCTAGAAAATTTAATCCTGGATGTTTATGCCTTAACTTCCAATTAATCAAAATCTTGTCAACTTCATGTACGTCTGGTGTTACAAAGTGTGGAAAGGTAGTACTTAAAGAGTTTAAACAGGTACTTCTAATATGGAATCTTCTTAGCATCTACAGTCAAAAGACATCACTAAGTGAATGAGTCCTCTTCTTGAATATCAGTCTTTCCAGGAGGATCTTTTTTTCGTTATCATCACTTTGTTTATCTCTTGTTGAAAGTATCCATTAGTAGCAGGTAGCAAAAGGCAAACAGAACATGCTTTTTGAGAGTCTTAGGTTCTTTATTAAGACCTTAAAATTTCCAAGATTTCCTTTTCTCTCCTTCTTGATCTTAGATGAGATTGAAGTTTATAGCGCTTTGGCCACATTTGTCCCCATAAAGGATGCAAATTTGTAGTTTCAGAAGTTCCAGACGCCAATGAAAAGCACTATTCAGTCTTTTACAAATGTCCTCTAGGCCAAATTTCATCACAGATACAGTAATCTCCCTTACCTGCTGGGGATATGTTCCAAAACCCGCATTGGGTTCCTGACACTGTGGATAGTACCAGACCCTATATATACTATGTTGTTTTTCTTCTGTACATACATACCTGTGATAAAGTTTAATTTATAAATTAGGCATAGTAAGAGATTAACAACAATGAATAATAATAAAATATAACAATTACAATAATATACTGTAATAAAAATTATGTGATGGGAATTGCCTGGCGGTCCAGTGGTTAGGACTCCATGCTTCCACTGCAGGGGAGCAGGTTTCCATCCCTGGTTGGGGAAATAAGAACCCGCATACCATGGGGCATGGCCAAAAAAAAAAAAAATTTGTGAATGTGGTCTCTCTCTCTCAAATTATCTTATTGTACTGTACTCACCCTTCTTATGATGATAGGATATGATACAATGCCTGTGTGATGAAATGAGGTGAGGTGAATGACACAGATATTGTGATGTATCATTAGGCTAACATTGACCTTCTGATGATAACGTCAGAAGGAGAATCATCAAGCCATGATGATGTCGATGGTTGGATATCAGCAGCAGATGATGTCCATGGTTGGGCATCCTCAATAGCTGAAGGGTTTTCGTTTGTGTTTGTTTATTTGTTTCACTGAAACCTTTTGGAAGAACATTGTAATTGGAAGTTGTCTCTTTTTAACTCATCAGTGTTTTGCTACAGAGGTTGAATCCTTCAGTGATTATAAGGGTGACTTTAATGCTGCATTCCATCCAAGGATCTTATTCCCTAATTTTGTCCTTTAAAGTCTGTGCAATTTGAAACACTTCAGCAAATTTTGGTAATGTTCGAGTTGCTGGTTCTGCTCCACTTTCTTCTTCATCATCTTTCTCTTCCTCTGTAAATGACTCAACAAGTTCTTCTACTTTCTCATTTGTTAACATTTCTCCATGGTCTTTGATGTGTTCTGCTGCTTCATCAAGCATGTTGGCAAATCCTTCTTACTGTGTGAATGATTTTCCTAACTTCTCCACTGATCCCCAGGAAGCCTTTAAAATCATTCATGACTGCAGGCCTTTACAATTTCTGGTTTTAATTCATCCACTGCAGCTTTGATGAATGTTATTGTGTCAGTAATAATGAATGATTTCTAGCACTGCATTGTGTCCAGATTAGAGTCTGCATCAATTGCTGATCAAATATGATCAAATACAGGGTGGGTGTATGTGACCTGGACAAACTGAATGATGCCCTTGTAAAAGGGGTGAAGCAGTGAAGTTGTATTTGGAGATAAAATTCCAACCTCAACATTTTCACTTTTGTAACAATTCAGGATGACCAGGTACGTTATCTGTTATTAATAGGACTTCAAATTCCACGCTTTCTTCTTCCAAATATTTTTTCACTTCTGGGATGAAGCATTGGTGGAAGCATCCCATAAATGAGATAACTGTCACCCATGCTTTCTGATAATTTTTGGTTTTGTTTTTGAGAGCACATGGGTTCTTCATCCTGAACACTATGCATACTACACCTGGTTTTATCATATGCCCTGCAGTGTTGCCACATAGTACCAATGTTCATCTGTCCTTCCATGTTTTATGCCCCGGTGCCTCCTTTGCACTTTTATGAATGTAGCTTCTATTGGACATCTTCTTCCAGAAGAGCCCAGTTTCATCACCACTGAAGACTTACTTTGGATGGTATATGCTATCTCCTTAATCACCTCCTTCAGCACTGCCGGAAATGCGGCAGTAGCTTCTTCATCAGCAGACACAGCCTCTCCAATAATTTTTACATTTTTCAGTCCAAATCTTTTACTGAATCTGTAACCATCCTTTACTTGCAGTAAATGGCTTGGCTGTCACTTGTTTCAGGGGACTCTGGCTGAAGTGTTCCTATAGGCTCAGTGTTTCCTGGCGCAGCACGTTGCCGTCAACAGGAATAAATTTTCTGTTCATGTCCTCTACCCCAAAACTTAATGCCTTTTCCATCTTAATTAAGCACTTGTCACATACTCTGGCCATAACTTTTGCAGTTTAAGGTGCGACATCGAATCTAACACAAATTTCTTTTTCCTTCTTCACAATTTCACAGATAGAAGCTTCGTTCTTACTGTAGATCTATCTTAGCAACCTCAACATATAATATTTTTTTCTTTCCTCATTAAGTCAGGAACTTTCACCTTTTCACTTAAAGGAAGCACTTTATGGCCTGTCTTTGGCATATCCAAATCTCCAGCATCACTACTCTTGTGCTTTGGGACCATTAGTAAGTAAAATAAAGGTTACTTGAACACAAGCACTGCAGCACAGTGACAGTCAATCTGATAACCGAGGCAGCTACTTGAGTGACTTACAGGTGGCATATGTAGGGATGATTCATATCCAGGGCAGGATGGATTGGGATGGTATTCAGAATGGTGTGGAACTTAAAACTTATGAATTGTTTGTTTCTGGAATTTTCCACATAATATTTTCAGACTTTAGCTGACCGCGGGTAACTGAAACCGCAAAAAGCAAAACTGGATAACGGAGACTACTGTAACGCCATTCCACTGTCATGTGCCAAGTTTAAAGTAGTGTATTAGGTTACTCTGTAGTCAAAAGAACCAAGAACCAAGTCCAGGCTGCTGTAAGAGAAGAGCTCATTGCACAGTCCATTTTGTTCTGCCCATGCATTCAGTGGTAGCTTTCCCTTTTGTTATTTGACTGATAGTTTGGAGGAAATAGTGACACCGTTGTAAAAAGTAACCAGATTAAGTTATCCGTTATAAACCAACTAATATCAGTAATCCTTGACATTGGCATCAAGTATTATTCAGAATAGTAGTTATATTTTTATTGTGCCATTGTGATTTTCTATAGAGAAACACTCAAGACTCATTATTTGTATTTTTTAAATTTATAGCTCTTTAACTATATCCAAGATTTCATTGCCAGGAATGTAGCCAGGCTTGATGCTTTATTAGAGATCCATGATCTAGTACTTAATACTTCCTTTAGCTCATAGTTTCTGTTCAAGTATTTTTACTGTCCAAAAAGGTACTGCTACCATTTACCGTTGTTCCTCAAAAATGTGAACTACCTAAGTATAACTCTTAACAAAACACATACAACATCTGTATGCTGAAAATACCAAAAAGCATTGCTTACAGATGGCTTTTCACCTTGGTTCCCAAGTGCTCATGTACAGAATATGGGCCTCATGTTCTGTCTCTCTCTTTGGCTGATGTAGGAGCTTCAAGCTTTCCTGGGTGAGTTTGTATATTGAGTGTTTACAAAGAGAAGTCAGTTCGCTTTTCTTTGGCTCTAATTGCAGAAAGTGAAGTCACCGCTTTTACTGTCTTGGATCAAGACCAGAAAGAAATTGTTGATACCAATGGAGCTGGAGATGCATTTGTTGGAGGTACAGACTCATTTATTTCATACTTACTTACAAGTTAAACATTTCCTTTAACCCTGTCTCTGCCACATAGCCAAGATTTATGAATATAGTAACTTTTAATTTCTGCTTTTAAATAATTAATTCCTGATGTTTTTTTCCATATGCTACTATCATTGTGTTATGAGGGTATATTACTACAGGAAAATATGTATTCTGGGCTTAAAGATAATTTACTGTTACGCTATATCCCAGTCATTTTCACAAGATTAATTGTGTCTGTCAGAATGTTGCATAAACAAGCTGCATCAAGACAGTACATAGTATATTCATAGCCCTTCAGGCTTAAATGTTAACAAATTGTTCTTTAAAACACATTGTGAATATTAATAGTACGCTAATAGCTAAGGATGATGTCTTTGGATTATATCCTTTAGTTAAAACATCTGTTTCTAACACAATAGTTGGATGTTTATTGTACCAGGTACGGTTAAATTTTTGTCTCATTAAGGTTCAATAAGAACTGGCACAGTTTACAAAAACTAAATCATTTTTGGAGTGAGTAGTCAAAAAATAAGATCAAGACAATTGGAAGAGTTTTGGCTTGATAACAGATTGATGTAAAATCGGATTCAAAAGTTCTTTTCATATGTCTGAACTCCTTCTAGCCAAGTGTAGTTAAGCTAGGTTAAGATCTCTAGAAAGCTTTAGACTCCTGAGTGATAGCCCAGAAGAGTCCTTCCTGACCTTTATTTCTCATAACATCAAGCAAGACAAGGAAAAAAAGGCAAATGGAGCTGACCCTTGTCTTCCTTTCCTTGGAAGATAAGTTGAATTATGGGAAACTTATTTAAGGTGGTATAATGGTTTGAACTTAGTGTTACTTAAAATATTTATATTCTTTTAATGTTCACTAGCATAAATTTTTCATGTTTCCTTCTTTGAAACTTTTCATGCCTAGTCTTAAATGAGCTGTTTACCATTAGACTGGTAGCATACCCCATGCCATCTTTTTTGGAAAGAGTACATACAACAAATAATGTTCTACTTTACTGTCACGCACGTATCTTTTATTCCTTTGCTCTGAAAGGCTTCATCACTGATTATTTTGCAGCTGTTTTTCCTATTCCGTACCGCTTCAGAGCTGTAAACCCATGTAGCCTAAAAATACCTTATCCAGAGTTGGGCCAAATTCTGTAATACATTAAGGAGACACTATTGATTTCCTGGTTAGAAATTGGTTAAACTAGGAATCTTAGTACAGAAACTTTTAAATTTATAACTTGTGTGTGTGTTATTTAAGCACTTTAAAATACTTAAAACAGTAAGTATTCTCTTTCTTTGCTATTTCGTTGGGTACATCCTGAGGCTGTTATAGATACGATAGTGACCTAATTAGGCACTGCTCCTGGGCCTGAGGCCTGGGGCTTCCTGGCCTTGCAACAACAGATTCCTTTATAGACCCCTAACTACCTATAATGCTTCCACTACGAGGTAGGAATATATAGACTTTTTGAGGAAGAGAGAAGTCATTCTTAGGATACTAAAATAGGAACAGCTAGCTAGCCATTTGTATTACAGTTAGAGTGATAAATGAACTATATCATCAAAGCCCTTGGGCTCTTTGTTACAGGATTTTCAGCCTCTTTCTTATCTCACTCTACTTACCCAGACTCATTTATATACTTATTCTTGGGGTACAGTGAGGTAAGTAAAAATGAAAGAGTGTGGAACAGGGATCTGCAAACCTTTTTTCCTAAAGGGCCAGGCAGTGAATACGTTAGGCTTTGCAAGCCGTATACTGCATATTCTTCTTGTTGTTTTCTTGCTTGCTTTTTGTTTTGTTTTTGGTTTTTTGCAGTACTCTAAAAATGTAAAAACCTTTCTTCGCTCTCCAGCTGTACAAAAACAGAGCATGGGCTGGATTTGGCTCTCAGGGTATGGTTTGCCAACCCCTTTTGTAATATGTTGGCAGCCTCCTCACTTTGTTCACTTTCATCATACCCTGGATTTCACTATGCACTGTTGAAATCAGTATAGAGAAAGTGGAAGTCAAGCTGAAACTAGGCAGAACTTTACTGGTAAAACCTCAATTAAGTAGCCATTTTTCTCATTTTAACCCTACTCTCATCGGTTCCCAGGATATTCAGATCCTGAAAGACTGAGTCATGCAATGAGATGAATACTCTAATGTCATTTTAACAAGGAATACTTATGCTGGCATGTTCAGCACATTCTGTCTATGTACATCAAGCTATATAGTAATAGCATAGATAACATATATGCAGCACCTACTAGCCAATTGATATCTTAGGCACTTTACATATATTAACTCGTTTAATGTTCATAAAAGCTCCTTGAAGTAGGTTATTTTTAACCCCATTTTACTGATGAGAAAACTGAGACACAGAGGGGTTAGGTAACTTGCCCAAATTCTCGTAGCTAGAAAGTAGCAGAGCCAGGATTCAGACCCAGGCAGTCTGAACTGTACTGCTTCTCTAAACTTTTAGGGAAATCTCATCATTAGGACTCAGAACCACAGACCCACCTTACTAACAAAAGCTGGTTTTGCCAGAGAGAGTGTTCCTATTGACTGAATAGATGACTTCATTTATTGAACAGGAGGTTTTGTTACATGATAGGATTCTTAGGACTCTGGGGTAAGATTGTTGCAGGAAATAAAGTGAAAGGGAAGAGAATCGAAGGACTTAATCCCAGGTGAGTTTGAACCAGGAGCTTTTTGCTAAGCAGTAGAATTGATTGCACTACAGAGATACAGAAAGCCAGATCATAAACTCGCTTGGTCAGCATGGAATCTGAATACAGGGAGTTATATGAATGCTGATACATCCATCTTACAATAGAGATGTTCTGGTTAGTTGGAAATCCTCAAAAATCCATTGGCTAAAATCCCCTACTCCCATCTCTACACCAGGGGAAGGCTTTCTAGTAGGATTGGAAATACTCTTATCTTTTGAAGTATACTCTTCTACCTTGATCATGAATGGAGAGGCAATGATGGCAACTTTTGCATTTACTATGTAGTTTCTTTTTCTTTGCTTTATTGCCTGATTAACATGTCTCCTTTCTGATTGACACATTTTATCTTTAGATGGTTAATATATTCCTCCTATTACTTTCAAGTTTGCTGGCTTACAAGCATTTCTTTCTTTTGTGACTTTGCATAACTATATTCCAGTCCCGATTTCAAGTTCTTAGATAAACCATGGCTTCACCTACTGTGTGCTGATATTACATATCCCAATACCAGAGTGCCATGCGTTCTTATTAGCCACATAAGAGATACAGGACTACATCATAGATTTTCATGTATAATTTTAAAATGAGTACCCCAAAGGAACATAAATTAAATTCATAGTTCCATCTCAAGGGTTTGGTAACAGTGACAAATCCCTCTAACCTCTACAAGCATACCTCCTTGTTCTATTTGGAGATCTTAAACACTTTCTAATGTCTCCCCTTTACTTGTCACTAGCCAGCCCTGATGGCACTACCCTTTTCACATTCTCCCTCAAAAGCCAAAGCGCCACGATTGTACCCTTGGAAATGGAGACAATTCTATAATCTCTAAGTATGATTTCCTAATTTCCCAGGTCAGTTGAAAATTTCTTCCTGTTGTCCTGCTGTGCTTTGTCACAGCAGGTCTGCCTTTTCATTTGGAACCCTCTTTGTCACTGCCATAGCAACAAATGGAAACATTGAGAACATTTTGTGACAGGCACTGTCATTGTTCCCTGTGAAATCTCTTCCCCTGTGTCCTCCCAGTAAATGAAACTGAGAAGAAAAATCATAACAAATAACATGAAAGGGGACCTAATCAATATGTTCCCAGTGGGCTGTCAATACCAGCCTGTGTTAATCTAATATGATTTAGTTGTATGTTTTATGGCAGCTATAGGAATA
This sequence comes from Lipotes vexillifer, assembly GCF_000442215.2. NCBI lineage: Eukaryota > Metazoa > Chordata > Mammalia > Artiodactyla > Lipotidae > Lipotes > Lipotes vexillifer. The sequence continues at coordinate 1,957,441 of NW_006795130.1, read as the reverse complement.
TGAACTAGACCTACAAATCATCTTTAGACTAAAGTGAGTACACCTTTGACAGAGTATACCCAGGCACGTACATCTAACTCTCAGAAAAAAGACTAGAGACCTTACCCAAGGACCAACATTCTTAGGTTTAAAAAAGCTTCATTAAATGTTAAGAGCCATATATAGTTTAGAATAGTTTATTTGAATGATAGTAAAGTAACTGTGCTGCCTTTAATACTTTTATTTTCAAATTTCTCATGACAGCTTTATCAGGGAAAATATTATCCTAAACGATATTACCTACAATATGAAAATGACTTTTAAAGCCACTTAGCAATCACAATATAAATAATTATCCTATTTCCCATCTAATAAAAAAGGAGCATTAATTTCACTTTCTAATTCATGTTCAGAAAAGACTTTTTGTTTAAAAAAAAAGATTTAAGTTACCAGAGCAAGGATATTACTTCCTTTTCAAGTAGCACCTGTCTATACTTCAGAGAACCATAGGGAATCTCTAAGTTATGTTTACATTTTCTATTCTCACCTTGCTTTTTATTCCCAAACGTTTGTAACTTACTCTCCCGTTCCTCTTAACTGCTGCTTCATTGTGCTGTACAAAGAAGTGGTGTAGAATTCTTCTGATTTTTTTTTTCTGCACCACCCCCTTCCTTTGCTGTCAACTCAGAGGACTAGAAAATAACTTGGTGAGTGTTGAATATATCATTTCTCACACTTCTTCACCCAAAAACGAAACCTTCATATGACCCACTGTATGCAGAAGATTTACTTGTGGATGGTAACCAAGATGATTACTGCACACTCCTACCCCATCCCACAGCAACAACGATCCCTTTCCCTGTCTTTTACCTCTAGCAGGACATCTTTGGTGTTTGATTTCTTAAGCAGTTTCCCTTAAAACCATCAAATGAGGTATGAGATCGACTTGGTCATTAAGAATTTGAAATACACCACAGACAGCAGCTCAAGTTCACACAGGGGGAAAGGGAAGAGAGATTCACACCTTGCACAGTCTTAGGATGCTTCATGACATGCTACTCTGATGTTTCACATCCAGAGATTTTGATAAGTTGACGTTGGACCAGGACCAAATTTCAGGAGTCTTGCCTAAGATTATTTAAGCCTTTGTGGGTCTAAAGAGGTAAAGATGATCCTCGAGCCATGACAGAAATGAGAAATAACTTTCATTAACATGGGATACAGGATGATTTTAGGATAAAGTCTGGAATTTTTCACAAATAGTAATGTTCCCTCAAAGACCTTGTATACTGGATGGCCTCCATCTAGAAGCAATTGTAAATAGATAATGGAATTCAAAGGACTTTGTCTTCTGGAGATTTGGATAATCCAGAGACAGTCTGAGCCATGGAGGCTATCAGACCCTGAAACTTAAATATGAACTTTACATCTCCTATATTTGATGATTATTAAGAAATGCTTATTCTAAGAAAACAATGTTGGTATTTATAAGATTTCATTTAGTAGCAGAGGGCCAGAAGAAATGTCACAAGCAAAATATCTGAAGTTAATTTTGTTAGACAGAATTGTGATATGACAAAATATATGTATATCAGTTTCCTGGCCTATGATATTTGTGAGTCAAATGGAACTCACTTGAATCCAATAGCAGTCCAAGCTGCTCTTACATGGATTTGGTCAATTTTACCTACCTTATCTGTCAGATTCATCCAATCTGTATCAGTTAGGTTTTGCTGCATAACACACCACCCTCAAAACTTAGTGACCTAAAACAACAACCATTTATTTAACTCCACAAATCTGTGAATTGGCAGCTGGGCCTAGGCTCAACTGGACAGTTCCTCTGGTCTCAGAGGTTCAAGAGATTAAGTAATTTGCCCAAGGTTACAGTGAAAACCAGGATTCAAACTCAAAGTTTGACCCCCAAGTTCTTACCTCTGATCATTTTGTTATACTCCATTCCATTAGTATCCTCTTGTCTTCCCCTCCAAGTGAGGAAAAATAGCCTAAGTGCTTTTTCTAAACACTAGTCTGTAGACTGGGGCCAATCTATGACTTAGCAGAGATTTCATCAGTCAGTAGCAAAATGAAAAAAAGGTAGGAGCAATATAGTCGTAAAGCTGAGTGTATTCAATTTAAAATCTTGTCTCATAGATGTTTGAATTTGTTACAATGTGCCTTTATTGGTTTTGTAATTAATATAATCAAAATAAATGAAATCACATGTCGGTAGTACTGATGCATAGCCTGGCCAACCTTGTGACGTAGCAGAAGTCTTAACCAATGGTGCATAAGTTATTACAAACAACTTCCCAAACTGTATGAAAATTTGTATAAAGTGTAACCTCTGATGTTATATGGCTATTTACTATAAACAGGGGTCTGAATAAAACAAACAAAAATTATCAATGCGATTACTAAATTTACAGCTATTCTCACTTCAGATATGAGTTTCCAAACCTGGGGTATGAACACAAGATCTTAATTTATTTTTCATTTAATTATCCAGTTTACATTGACATTTTATAAAATTAAGATATGTATGTTTTATTTCTATCCCATGAAATAAACGGAAAATTAAAACCAGTTTCTGTCATCAAGTGCTCTTTGAATTTTAGAACCACCCTGCTGTGAGAAATTGTCAGTTGATCAAATACAGGTTTTTGAATTGAGTTAAATAGTAACAAAATTAGTTATCTTGCTTATGAATTAGGGAATAAATAAGCTTACTGTCATCTCCTTATTCTAACACTCTAGCAGCTATGACTTTGTCCTGGTAAGTCTTTTTGTTTTTAATTATATTGCTTAAAATGTTAATGCTGAAAGGGAGTATTTTTTAAAATCACGTTTCTGGTTTTCAGGTTTTCAAACTTTCAATAGTGAAACTGTGTTCAAATGAGGTTTTATCTGAATCAGAATGAAATGAGATTAAACAAATCCCCATTTGACCCTATCCACATTTTATCTGGTTGCTCATAAAAAGCAGCTCTCTTGAATGAATTGATGTTAGGTATGAAAACCTAAGATGGTCTGTTAAAAAGCCCCCGTTTGATGGATGAGGAAAGGGAGTTAATTGTAAATATGCAATACTAGAAGCCAGATCTCCTGGCTCATTAATTCATGATCCAGTGATTACATGTGTTCATAACCCAAATGAAAATTGTCAGTTAAGTAGTCTGTTATATAGGCCTTTTGGAAATACATAGGTCAAGAGTTGATACCCCAAATGGATAGAAGCCTTTGATGTAGTTTTTTTGGTATGTGGGTATCCAAGATGTTTAACTTTAATAAACAGAAGCATATGCTAAACTTCTATTTTGGGAACCACATCAAGAGATCACACATTAGGTTTAAAATTCAGATTCTAACATTTTTGTTCCATAAGGAGGAATGATCTTTTTTTTTTTTACTGCGGTACACAGGCCTCTCACTGTTGTGGCCTCTCCCGTTGCAGAGCATAGGCTCCGGACGCGCAGGCTCAGCGGCCATGGCTCATGGGCCCAGCCGCTCCACGGCATGTGGGATCTTCCTGGACCGGGGCACGAACCCGTGTCCCTTGCATCGGCAGGCGGACTCTCAACCACTGCGCCACCAGGGAAGCCCCGCCCCTAGGGATGATCTTTAAAGCAGTATGTTGAAAGGGGTTGGGGTGCAAGGGCACCTTATCCATACAAGTAAAACATACTGCTTAGTACTCTTCAGCAGCTTCTTTCCTGAATTAGGGGCATAGAAAGGTTTTTTTGGTTTGGGATTTTTTTTTTTTAATTCAAATGCAATATCCCACACCACATTAATACAATTTGACAAGTTTCCATTTTCATACACCAGAAAGAGCAGATAAGTTATCCTCATTGTTAGTTATCCTCATTGTTATAGCACTGACCACTGCCTATATATTATACCATACTGCTCAGTTGCTCACTTTGTGTGGGAGGATGTATTGTGCTTAGCTGTTGTGAAGGAACCTTTGCTCTGAATTGACTTCCTGTGCATGTCAGTCACTACACCATCTGACACCACTTAGGCTTTGGTTTTCATTATGCAAATACCTGCTAGGTCAGACCTTACCCTGATGGGCACAGTAGCTTTTTAAGTTATTTCAAAATTTAATGTTTGTTGATTTCCTTTTTCCAGAAAAATCTGTGTTTTCTAACATATGAGTCACAGGTTGTTACTTAAGTTCATGACTAGTTGGTAGTCAATATGAAGTCAAAACAAAATAAAATTTTACTAACTAAACTACATAAAAAATGAAAGGAAAAAAAGTTTACATCTGAGCCTTTTTCAGCAGGGGGAAACCATTACTTTGTCACATCTGGGTAGTCTAAGCCAGCCAAACTGAAGTGGGAATTTCCTGCCATATGTTAGTTCTTTGAGCAACCTGTAAACCTCTAAAAGAGGGTATGTGAGTTCTTGTTTGGTAGAGCTGTAGCCACTGTGGAGGCTTGCTCCTAATAGGTAGCAGACATTTTTATGTACTACCACTCGTCAGGAGGTTATGTAGCCTGACTGTAGCTACTAACACTGTTTGCTCTTGTTAAATGCATTAATTTGGAAGGCCTAATTTGGAAGGTACAACATCAGGTCTCACCAGTATTATAGCAGTGGTTGAGAATCTGCCTGCCAATGCAGGGGACACGGGTTTGAGCCCTGGTCTGGGAAGATCCCACATGCCGCGGAGCAACTGGGCCCGTGAGCCACATCTACTGAGCCTGCGCGTCTGGAGCCTGTGCTCTGCAACAAGAGAGGCCGCGACAGTGAGAGTCCCGCGCACCGCGATGAAGAGTGGCCCCCACTTGCCACAACTAGAGAAAGCCCTCGCACAGAAACGAAGAGCCTGCTTGCCCGGGCCCTGTGCCCCGCAACGGGAGAGGCCACAACAGGGAGAGGCCCGCGTACCACAAAAAAAAAAAAAAAAAAGAGTGAACACTGTGTTGAAATGACCTCCCAAATGTGGATGACAGAAATTTTGTTTCATTAATAAAAAGAAGGTAAGACTGAGCCACCAAGGGTATTCCAGATAACTTGAATAAGGTCATTTTATAAAGTCAATGAAGACCAAAATAAGCCTCTTTATATAAAGGAAAATAAAGAATCTGAAATGGTAGGAGAAATACCAAGTATTTACATCAGCTTCCTGTTCCAGATGCACATGGGCATTAAGAAGCAAAAATTTCATTCAGAAGACTTGTACACAAAAAGTAGAAATGCTTTATCCAGTTGAAACAAGAGACATTTTTAAGGGGGAAAAAAGACTTTCCACATAATCTCACTGTTTTTGTCATCCTCTGTAAGGGAAAATATTGACATTTACCAGACTGTTTGCTCCAGCTTTCTGATCTCCTGCAGTTTATTTTTATAACAGCCTTATCGATGGGCCTCTTACCCAGCTCTCTAGGTTTAACTGAGTTGAGTCGATTTGTTACCACAGCTTCAAGTAGCTGTTACAGAACAAGCAAGACATCCTAATAAAGCTGTAAACGTGTTTACTCAAACAGAGTATTGATTTTACTTGGAGAGGGAGAAGCTGGTGCTTAGCACAGTGTCAGGGTGGATGAATTTCACTGCAGTTTTTCATTGTCGTCTGTCATGGTTGTGAAACACTAAGTAAAGCCATCAGAGGATAATTAGAAGTACCAGAAATTTAGCCCCTAAAATCAGTTAACCATTTGGGAGTTTCATAGCTTAATTAGCTTTTATTAAAAATTTCCTCTAGTAATAATAGTCAAACACTTTTAATGGCACTTTCAGGTAGAGCAAGATTTCAAGGTTGTAACTTGTTAAATATATGAATTTAATGGCTAAAGGTTTTTCAGACTTTTTCTCATTCTAGTAATTAGGCTAACACTAGAACACAATGTAAAGAGACAGTGATCTATACTCATATCAGCAGAAGTACACGGTTTTTCTGAAAACTCAATTTTAAGGAAGTGATAAAGCAATTATAAAATATTTAAAACACATCCTATAAAGGAAAAAATACCCAGTTAGCATCTTTATTAAACATTTAGGTTTAAATGTTTAACCTAAATGACCTAGAAACATAAAACTGTCAGTGCCACCCCTGTTTTCTTAATACCTTCCTTCATTAAAGAAGAATCTAAAATATTCTAGCCCACTGTAAGTTAGTCGTCATCTTAAAGGTAAAAGTTGACTGCACAACTGTGGAAAAGACACAGGTCAGATTGAGAAGTTGCTTACCTTCTAGAGAAACTGTATTAGCTATTAAATTTGATGAAAGGTATTCATATAAACACTCTACCTGCTGTCTTGCAAATGACTAGAAAAACACCACAGTTGAAATACGTCACCTAGGATGATGAACACAAAACTGAAAATTTATTAAAAATAAGTTTTACCGTTATATTTAAAATTAGTCTTCTTCCCATATCTACAATCATTTATTCAGTGCCTTCCAGTAAACTCATGCTTTCTTGCACTACTGCCCCAGCTTGCCTAAATAACTCATAAAAATGATGATGTCTGAGGGATGAACAATTCTAAAGCCTAGGAGTAACAGACTCTGTCAGAAAGAACAGTGAAAGGTGATGGGGAGTTTTCTTTGCCTTTGAAATGCTATATAGTTATAAGACAAATTCTACCCTGAGTTAAGCCTTTAAGCCTTGGAGCAGCAGGTTGTAAAATTTTGTTACCTAAGTGGACACAACCAGAGCTCCTTCTTTTAATTTTTCAGAATGAAGAGGAAGAAATTGGTTTTTCACAGTGTATTTCGATCTCTATTCTATATTGAAGTATTCAAAGACAGAGGAAAAAGAAACGATATAGATTTATGATTATAATGTATCATTCTGTTTTATATATGTGCATTTCAAAATCCCCACAGTACAGTACTTTATTTTGTTCTATTCAATTTTCTTAAGAATGACAACTATGTGAGGGAGCTCATTGTCATGGAAACAGGGGCAGGGGTGCAAGATCTAGTAGGGCAACCATACTTTGGCTTTAAGGCACTATTTCATCTGACTCCTTTGGTCAAAGGAACAGAAACCCATTTCATCGGGCTCAGAATAAGGAATTTTTTTTTAAGGAAGCACATAAGCATTAAGGGAGACATTATAACACAGTGCTTAAGACAATGTGTCAAAAGACATGGATTTGAGTCCTTGTTCTGGCATTGTGTGACTATAGACAAGTTATTTGACATCTCTGAGCCTCAGTTTTCTCATCTATAAAAATGAGGATAGGGGCTTCCCCTGTGGCAGAAAGTTACTGCCCATGGCATATGAAGTAGAAATGCCAAATCTACCATGAGAGATTTTGAAGGAAGGAAGAGAAAGACTCAAAGAAGTGGCCACGCTAGAGAACAAATACTACATAAAGTCAGAAAACCCACCAGATGAATACTATGCATCAGTGGAGTGGTCCCAGAAGACACTTCATTTATAAAAGCAATAAGGGATGTCCTGGTGACCCTGAAAAGATCAGTGGTGACTGCTCTCTTTAGGGCATAAGTTCCCCAAAAAGCAAGGAAAAAAAAAAAAAAAAAAAAAAATGAGGATAAAATACCTATCTCATTTGGGTTACAGTAAAAGCTGAATGAAATAATGTTTATAAAGGAACAGTACCTGACACATAGTAAGGGTTCATATGTGTTACCTGTCATAAAAGGAATCTCAAGCAAGAACCAAAACTGGACAAGTTTTTACTGAGAGTGGAGCCAGATGATGATTCTAGATTCCATCAGTTCTAGAGACCTCAACAGCAGATATTCATGGATCTTCACTCCATTGCTTACACATTAATGTCACTCAGCTGCATTGCATGTCTGCTTTTTCCTTCCTGGTCTTTCTGGTCCTTCTTTGCTTTCCATTCTGGCTCCTAAAAGAGAACAGTAGGTTAGCTCAATTCACTTTTTGTGCCATTCATAAATAGGATACTGGAAGAACATCTGGGGTCAGATGCCCTGGCTTTGGTCTAGTTAGCAGTAAGCGTTGATTTACATGCTCCAAATACATCAGCTGACCCCCTCAACAATGCTGGAGGTGAGGCAGTTTTTCTTAAAAGGGTAACGGATGGGTGGGCTCTGTACACATGTATGTTTGCATCCTTTCTCTTTGCCCTTTTTCTCATACTTAGAGTTCTGAAAATGTTCCCTACAGCATGATCCATCTATCACACAATACAGGGAACATCAAACAGCTTATATCTTAAGCTGGAAACCTAGGAATCATTCTTAATAAATACTTTCCTTTCCTTCTGTCCAAACCTTCAGTGAGTTCTTTTGACTCAATTTTAAGGATATATCTCATATCTTATCTCAAATCCATCCATTTTTCTGCTTTTTCTTTTCTGCCACTTTAACTCAGGCCTGTTTTTTACTTACTACAGTAGCTTCCTAACTGAGCTCCATACTTTCAGTCTTTTTTGCATTCTATTCCATTTTCCTACAGAGTAGCCAAAGTACTCACTTCAAGGAGAAATCAAATTATTTCACTCCCCGGCTTACAACCCTTCAGTGGCTTCTAGTTGCACTTAGACTAAAAGTCTAAACTCCTATAGTGGCCTAAAAGGATCTATATGATCTGCTATCTCTGAATCTGTATTTCATGCCACTTTCACCTTTGCTTGCTTGCAGTGGCTATGCTGGTCTTCTTTAAGGCCTTAGACACTTTGCACGTGGAGTTCCCTTTGCCTAATATGCTCTTCCCTACTCTACATGGCTATGTCTTTCCCATCCTCAGTCTCAGCTTAGAAGTGTTCACTAACCATCCTATCTAACATGGGTCCCTTCACTATTCTGTACTGCTACACACAGTCATTTTCCTTAATAGGACTTAACATTCTCTGGAATCATCTTATTTACTTTTTTATTATCTTAATTACTAACTTATTACTTTAAAATCTCCCCCATTAAAATATAAGCTTCAAGAGAGCAAGGGGACTATGTGTCTTATTCACCAATGTATCCTCAGGACCCACCACAGTGCCTGGCATAGAGTAGATAGTAAATTTTTGTTGTATAAATGAATAAGTCAATTAACCACAGGCATAGCTACAGAAAAACTTACCTCCTACCATCAGAGAGAAACCATTCTAGTCAGTATATCTAAGAACTTGGTTATTGAGGGATTTTGTCAGACAGGGAGTGAGTCAGGAAGTAGCAGGTTAGGCCATACTTTCATATCAGGTCACCTTAACTTAACATTAAACTATGCTAGAATGTATATGTGAATAATCCAGTGACAGACTGATCACAGCTACCTTTTCTTTACTGTTATTTAAAATGGAGATAGGTGTGGAGAGAACACGTGTTAGGAAAGGAAGCAAGCAGCATTTAATATCTATTTCCCTTAATACCTGTAGTATGAATATGAAAACTGATTCTCAAGATCATAATCCTGAACATCAGTTCCTGCTGTTAATAGACAATAGCATACAGGTCAGAGGCTCCTGGCAAGATTTCATAGAACGTGTTGAAGTTATCCAGTAGATCTCTAGATTTGATTTGCCCAGTGGAATGTCCAGTGCCTCAAATAACAGCACCCTTGTCATGTCCTACCTAGGATCTTTACTGCTGTTTCTTACTGGGAGTGGGGTAAAATGTAGCTCCTTCACAGGAAAAGCAGTGAGACTCTGGTGAAGAGCACTTGACATGAACTGAGCCTGGGACATACTCCATGTTTCATTTTCCATGTATTTTCCTAAGCTTTAAGCCACAGAATTGTTCTTAATTTTTAAAATTTCATCAGCACCCACATCAAATCACTATTTATTCTCCATTCTATCCTTATTATCTGTCACTCTAGAACAGTGGTTCTCAAACTTGAGCATGCATCAGAATCACCTAGAGGACTTGTTAAAAGATAAATTGCTGGGTCCTATCCTCAGAGTTTCTGATTCGATAGGTCTAGGGTGGGGCATAGGTCACAATAAAGCTGCTAGTGCAGGGACCACACTTTGAGAAATGCTCCTAGAATATTCCAGTAGACTCCTATGTGATCTCTCTGCCACCAGTCTCTTTCCTAGTAAATTCATGCTCCACACTTCTGCCAGCATTCTTTTTAAAGTATTTATGTGGCTTTTTCTCCTAAAACTATAAAATCCTCAAGGATTAACACTATGTTTTATCCATCTTTGAATCCTTTGGTGTCTAGCACAGTACCTAGTGATGGTAGGCATTCAATAAATGTTTGTTGATTGAATAAATCAAAATACTTTTGACAGCGTTCTAGGTTTTTACTTTATTTTCATTTGCTTCTTATACAAGTTTGTATATGTATACAAGTGTCAGAGTGGTAGTGGCATAAGTCTAGTAAATTGAGGATTCAGATTAGTCAACATTTTAATTTATATCTTATTCTGTCTCTTAAAGTAGGCACAGGTAATAATAATAAAAATACAGGCTTTAAAAAAAAAGTACAGGGCTCCCCTGGTGGCGCAGTGGTTGAGAATCTGCCTGCCAGTGCAGGGGACACGGGTTTGAGCCCTGGTCTGGGAAGATCCCACATGCCGCGGAGCACCTAAGCCCGTGCGCCACAACTACTGAGCCTGCGCTCCAGGACCTTGAGCCACAACTAATGAGCCTGCATGCCACAACTACTGAAGCCCGCGCGCCTAGAGCCTGTGCTCCAGAACAAGAGAAGTCACCACGATGAGAAGCCCACGCACCACAACAGCCCCATGAGCCACAATTACTGAGCCTGCGCGTCTGGAGCCTGTGCTCTGCAACAAGAGAGGCCGCAATACTGAGAGGCCCGCGCACCGCGATGAGGAGTGGCCCCCACTTGCCGCAACTAGAGAAAGCCTTCGCACAGAAACGAAGAGCCAACACAGCCATAAACAAACAAACAAACAAATAAAGGCAAAATTCCTTTAAAAAAAAAAAAAAAAAAGTACAGCCTTTAAGTTTACTGTCTCATGTGCCGTGTGGCAGCATATATCTGGTAACCATTGGTTTAGAAGGTATAGCAGACCAGTCTAAGAGAGCCCATAAAATCATCACTAAAGTGTAGATATCTAAGAAAGATGGAGGGGCTTCCCTAGTGGCGCAGTGGTTGAGAGTCCGCCTGCCGATGCAGGGGACACGGGGTCATGCCCCGGTCCGGGAAGATCCCACATGCCGTGGAGCAGCTGGGCCCGTGAGCCATGGCCGCTGAGCCTGCACGTCCGGAGCCTGTGCTCCGCAACCAGAGAGGCCACAACAGTGAGAGGCCCGCGTACCACAAAAAAAAAAAAAAAGAAGAAAGAAAGATGGAGAATGAACAAAGAACTGAAAAATCAAATTGATCCAGAAATGACAGCAAATTTTTTCAGGGAAAAGGACAGGGAGAATATAGAATTCAGCACTCTTAGTTGCTGTAAAATATTATATCAGGTTTGCTTTAATTACATGGTAATGCCTCTGAGAACAAAGGTGATTACATGATAACTTATGTTACTACTCCCACATTATCTCTTAATAACTATGTAATTAACTTGTCACTACTGTACAGTGTGTAGTTCGATATTACTCTTGTATAAAGAACATTGATAAATTAAATGAATAAGTTGGGGTGGGGTGAGTGATGGAGACAGTAGGGAAAGCATAGTATTATAGCAATCTGGAATGCAAATGGTTCATTAGATCATTGACCCAGTCCTCAAGGATCTGAACCAAAACTGTGAAGATTACCAAAAGTGTCTGAAGGGAATCATGTAGCTTTCTGAAGACAACAAACATAAAGTATAGTAGGTTCACCAAGCAAAGAAATAGATAAGTGAGTATGGGCTATAAGGCGTAAACTTTTAATGTTTTGAGCGGTTTTTATTTTTAAGTATTAGGATTTTTTTTTAACACAAATATAGATCAATGGAACAGGATAGAAAGCCTAGAGATAAACCCATGCACATATGGTCACCTTATCTTTGATAAAGGAGGCAAGAATATACAATGGAGAAAAGAAAGCCTCTTCAATAAGTGGTGCTGGGAAAACTGGACAGCTACAGGTAAAAGAATGAAATTAGAACACTCTCTAACACCATACACAAAAATAAACTCAAAATGGATTAAAGACCTAAATGTAAGGCCAGACACTATAAAACTCTTAGAGGAAAACATAGGCAGAACACTCTATGACATAAATCACAGCAAGATCCTTTTGGACCCACCTCCTAGAGAAATGGAAATAAAAACAAAAATAAACAAATGGGACCTAATGAAACTTAGAAGCTTTTGCACAGCAAAGGAAACCATAAACAAGACGAAAAGCCAACTCTCAGAATGGGAGAAAATATTTGCTAATGAAGCAACTGACAAAGGATTAATCTCCAAAATATACAAGCAACTCATGCAGCTCAATATCAAAAAAACATACAACCCAATCCGAAAATGTGCAGAAGACCTAAATAGACATTTCTCCAAAGAAGATATACAGATTGCCAACAAACACATGAAAGGACGCTCAACATCACTAATCATTAGAGAAATGCAAATCAAAACTACAGTGAGGTATCGCCTCACACCGGTCACAATGGCCATCATCAAAAAATCTACAAACAGTAAATGCTGGAGAGGGTGTGGAGAAAAGGGAACCCTCTTGCACTGTTGGTGGGAATGTAAATTGATATAGCCACTATGGAGAACAGTATGGAGGTTCCTTAAAAAACTAAAAATAGAACTACCATACGACCCAGCATTCCCACTACTGGGCATATACCCTGAGAAAACCATAATTCAAAAAGAGTCATGTACCACAATGTTCACTGCAGCTCTATTTACAATAGCCAGGACATGGAAGCAACCTAAGTGGCCATCGACAGATGAATGGATAAAGAAGATGTGGCACATATATACAAGGGAATATTAACTCAGCCATAAAAAGAAATGAAATTGAGTCATGTGTAGTGAGGTGGATGGACCTAGAGTCTGTGAAGTAAGAGTGAAGTAAGTCAGAAAGAGAAAAACAAATACTGTATGCTAATACATATATATGGAATCTAAAAATTTTTAAAAAATGGTTATGATGAACCTAGGGGCAGGACAGGAATAAAGACGCAGATGTAGAGAATGGACTTTAGGACACAGGGAGAGGGAAGGGTAAGCTGGGACAAAGTGAGAGAGTACCATTGATATATATACACTAACAAATGTAAAATAGATAGCTAGTGGGAAGCAGCTGTATAGCACAGGGAGATCAGTGCAGTGCTTTGTGACCACCTAAAGGGGTGGGATAGAGAGAGTGGGAGGGAGATGCAAGAGGGAGGAGATATGGGGATATATGTATATGTATAACTGATTCACTTTGTTATAAAGCAGAAACTAACACACCATTGTAAAGCAATTATACTCCAATAAAGATGTTAAAAAATAAAATTTTTTTTTAAAGTTTTACAGAAAATTGTTTTTTTAATGGAAAAAACATTCTTTCACCCATATCGTTTAAGCAGCATCTTGAGTTCGTATGTGTGGCCTATAGGGTGAGTATGTGCAGCTCCAGGAACTCTTCATTCATTGCTGATAGGAATGCAAAGTGGTACAGCCACTTTGTAAAACAGTTCAGCAGTTTCTTACAAAACATAGTCTTACCATACGATCCAGCAATCATGCTCCTTGGTTGCCCAAATGAGTTGAAGACTTATGTCCACATAAAAACCTGCACACAAATGTTTATAGCACTCTTTTCTTAATTGACAAAACTTTGAAACAGCCAGGATATCTTTCAATAGGTGACTGGATAAACAAACTGTCGTATATCCATACAATATTTTTCAGTCATAAAAAGCAACGAGCTATCAAGCCATGAAAAGACACAGAGGAAACTCAAACAGCATGCTAAATGAAAGAATCCAATTTGAAAGGGCTACAAAATTGTACAAATCCAACTATATGACATTCTGAAAAGGCAAAACTATGAAGACAGTGGGGAGGGGAGTGAGAGGGATGAATAGGTAGAGTACAGGAGTTTTTTGAGCAGTAAAGCTATTCTGTGTGGTGTTATAATGGTGCATAACAAATCATTATACAGTTTCAAATCAAATAGAATGAACGACACCAAGTGAACCCTAACATAAAACATGGACTTTCATGAATAATTATTGGCTCATTAATTGTAGCAAGGTACCAAACTAATGCAAGATGTTGATGATAGGGGAAACTGAGGGAAGGGAAGATGAGAGGGTATACAGGAACCCTGTACTTTCTGTTCAATTTTTCTGTAAACCTAAAACTTCTCCGAAAAATATTCTATTAATTCAAAAAACAAAAAAGGCCAAAATGGAAAAACCTTTCTTCCACCCACCTCATTTTACCAATATCTTCAGTTTGTGTGTGTGCCTTTTGTTTCCCAGCTTCATCAGTTACAGTGTTCTGAGATGCTAAGGCCAGTGTCCTATGGCCAGTGACCTCACCATTTTTACCAAAAAGCTTGTTTTATCTATATCACGTAATGACCACACTATCCAAATACAGTGATCCTTTCTGCTTAATTCTGTGAGGAATTCTCCCAGAATCTCTGCTAGGGAAACATTGGTTCTTGAATTTCCATTTCAAAAGATGCAGACTGATTTATTTGGCATGTGCCTTCTAAAGATGAAGACTTCATGTGGGGAAGAAAGATTGTGCTAAGGTTCCCTCAAAAACTCTCTAAGATGCCTCTTCTAACACTGCCTGTGTTTCCCTAAGCCTAAGAGTACAGAAAGTAGTGAAGATCTTTAGTTTTGAGGAATCTTTCTAAGAGTGACCAATTTCATTGTACTTAACACTGATGCTTATACTGATTTACTTTGCAGAAAGCTCTGTTCCCAAGTGGCTACAATTATTAATAAACTCTAAAAGCATGAATGGAAAATTGTCAGAATAAAATATCACTTAGCTGAAATTCTTGAATGCGTTGTTCTTAACCTTTTATCTGAATATCTAAATGTTTTCATGTTATTATTTAAAATAATGTTTATTGGCTTTTTTCTGATTATAAAAGTAATATTGCTTATTATAGGATATTTAGGAAATAAACAGAAAATAAAAATCGTCTCTGAAATCTGGAAATGATAATAATTTTTCAGACACATAAGAATTTTGCTTTTTTACTGTTTTGAATAAACATGTTTCTAAAATGCATTGCAACGATTTGACCAAAGAGCAAAAATGGAAGAAAACACATGTAGGAATTTAATAAAGTCAGGATGAGTACAGGAGTACTCTGTACTATCTTTGCAACTCTTTTTTAAATCTAAAATTATTTCAAAATGAAATGTTTAAAAATGATAAGAACAGGGTGGATTGCTTAAGATATGGTAGTGGAACAAAAATATAACTCTTTGGGAAAAATGAAGGTTGATCACATTCCCAATTATCATATTCAATATCTAGATGGAGTAAAAAAGTTAAATGAGCATAAGTGAACTAAAAGAAAATATAAGGTAATATATTTGACCTCATTGAATAGAAGACCTTTCTCAGCCTAAATTCAGTGGAAAAAATATTAAACAAAAGATAAATATATTGATCTAACAATAGAGATAAAAGGCAAATGACAAAATAACGGGAAGTATTCACAGCATATGTAGTAGACAAACTGGGAGAATATCTCTTACAAATCAGTAAAAGAAGAGAAATACCCCAGTAGGAAAATAGGTAAAAGCTGTCATCAGACAGTTCATAAAAATAAGAAATACAAATGGTCAGTAGGCATACAAACAAAAAAAGTTTTCAACCTCCCTAATAAACAAATAACTGTAAGTTAAAACAAGATTCTGCCTTTCACTTTTCAAATTATCAAACAGAATTTTTTTTATAGCAAGACTGCTGTTGGGTATATACATTAATAAGATTATTTTGAAAAGGAGTTTGGCAATGTGGGTATAAAGCCTTAAAGTTAATTACCCTTAAAGAAATTTATCCTAAGGAAATTAAAATTTTTAAATGTGCACAATGATAAATGTTATTAAAATGTTATAAAGATACTCACTACAGTGTTAATTATGATAGAAAACAAAATTGGAAAAAAACTATCCAAAAATAGGATTAAGTAAATTATGCTACATCCACATTTAAAATGCATGGTCTCTAAGAATATTTAAAGGTATGGGAAAATGTTTCTAATCTACTTTTTATTGCAGAAATAACACCTGTAAGCAGTAGAAAATACAACAGCACAAAAAGTAGATACATATATGTATCATAGAAGTAGTGTATTTATATATAATGAAAAGTAAACATTGCTCCTACCCCAGTCCACTAATTTCCCTCCATGAGGTAGCTTTGGTTGCTAGTTTCTGTTGAATCCACCCAGAAATATCCTGTGCTTGTGCTAGTTTGTATATGAATACATATCCAAGTTTTCATCGAATGAAAGTGTACTGGGCTTACTGTTCAATCTCTTGATTTCTCATTTACTCATATCTTGGAGGTTGTTTCTTAGCAGCACATGAAGATCTAACTCATTCTAGTTAACTGCTTTCTGTTATTCCATTGCCTGGATTTAACTAGTCCTCTCTTCAAATTGTTGGAGTTTTTTAAAAACATAAACCATGTAACCATATTTGATGATAATCAGAAAAGCTAACTCATCCTTTTTACTGTGAATGTTGAATGAACAGTAATGGAGCCTACTGGGTTTTTAGTTCCAGCCACCATGAAAACTATTAGTGGAGGAACTATATGGAAAAGAAAAAATTGATCTGTAGAGTTTGTTCATTTCCTTTTAAAATATCCCTAGCTCTTAAGTGACTTCATTAAGGCTTTCATACCTACTGATGATATTTCTCAGTTCTCTGTAAATGACACTAAGAAAATTCTAAATGTAATATCTCTTCTACAGAAACAACATGGAAGTTAGGAAATCACATTGCCTTTTGCCCACACCAGCCATCCCACCTCTATGTGCTTTGAGGAAAAAACTAGCTTATCACCTCAGCACAGTTTAAATTATGTCTCAGGCCTCGTCTCCAACACTGGATTTAGTTATACTAAAATTGATCACTCTCTTTATTATTTTTTTAACATCTTTATTGGACTATAATTGCTTTACAATGTTGTGTTAGTTTCTGCTATATAACAAAGTGAATCAGCTGTATGTACACATACATCCCCATATCCTATCCCTCCCCCCATCCCTCTCCCACCCCTCTAGGTGGTCACAAAGCACCGAGCTGGTCTCCCTGTGGGATGCAGCTGCTTCCCACTAGCTGTCCTTTTTACATTTGGTAGTGTATATATGTCAGTGCTACTCTCTCATTTCATCCCAGCTTACCCTTTCCCCTCCCCGTGTCCTCAAGTCCATTCTCTATGTTGGCATCTCTATTCCTGTCCTGCCCTTAGGTTCTTCAGAGCCAATTTTTCTTTGTAGATTCCATATATATGTGTTAGCATACAGTATTTGTTTTTCTCTTTCTGACTTACTTCACTCTGTATGACAGACTCTAGGTCCATCCACCTCGCTACAAATAACTCAATTTAATTTCTTTTTCTGGCTGAGTAATATTCCATTGTATATATGTGCCACATCTTCTTTATCCATTCATCTGTCGATGGCCACTTAGATGTCCTGGCTATTGTAAATAGAGCTGCAGTGAACATTGTGGTACATGACTCTTCTTGAATTATGGTTTTCTCAGGGTATATGCCCAGTAGTGGGAATGCTGGGCCGTATGGTAGTTCTATTTTTAGTTTTTTAAGGAACCTCCATACTTTTCTCCATAGTGGCTGTATCAATTTACATTCCCACCAACAGTGCAAGAGGGTTCCCTTTTCTCCACACCCTCTCCAGCATTTATTGTTTGTAGATTTTTTTATGATGGCCATTCTGACTGGTGTGAGGTGATACCTCATTGTAGTTTTGATTTGCATTTCTCTAATGATTAGTGATGTTGAGCATCCTTTCATGTGTTTGTTGGCAATCTGTATATCTTCTTTGGAGAAATGTCTATTTAGGTCTTCTGCCCATTTTTGGATTGGGTTGTTTGTTTTTTTGATATTGAGCTGCATGAGCTGCTTGTAAATTTTGGAGATTAATCCTTTGTCAGTTGCTTCATTTGCAAATATTTTCTCCCATTCTGAGGGTTGTCTTTTCGTCTTGTTTATGGTTTCCTTTGCTGTGCAAAAGCTTTGAAGTTTCATTAGGTCCCATTTGTTTATTTTTGTTTTTATTTCCATTTCTCTAGGAGGTGGGTCAAAAAGGATCTTGCTGTGATTTATGTCATAGAGTGTTCTGCCTATGTTTTCCTCTAAGAGTTTTATAGTGTCTGGCCTTACATTTAGGTCTTTAATCCATTTTGAGTTTATTTTTGTGTATGGTGTTAGAGAGTGTTCTAATTTCATTCTTTTACCTGTAGCTGTCCAGTTTTCCCAGCACCACTTATTGAAGAGGCTTTCTTTTCTCCATTGTATATTCTTGCCTCCTTTATCAAAGATAAGGTGGCCATATGTACGGATCACTCTCTTTAACCTCAGTGAAAGAAAATTCCAAATGAAATTTACCAGAAGATAATAAGCTGTACCAGTTGTTAATGGACAGAGGTTTATTCTGAGAACTCTGGGTCTGTGATTGTTCCAGGATTCAGAGCCAGCTGATACTAGCCCTAGGAACCAAATTCAGTGTCATTGAAGCCTTTACCTACCCTGTGCCTCAACAGCTGGAGACCTAAGGTCCGTGACTTGGCCTAAAGTTGGGGAAAGTCTGAGAGGCCCTGGGATAAGCCTATCTGTAAAAGGATCAGAGGGGAGTTAGAGGTCACAGAGAGAATGAACCAAAGTAAAAAGGTAACAATAATCGCCTCAGTATATGAGTTCTTGATTTGGAAAACTGTATTGATATTTCTTGTTCTCCAGTGTTATGCCTCCTGTTCCTTTTCTCATGGCTGTGCTGAAAGGCATATATGCAGAGCCTTACCCTTCATTTTCAACATGATGTACTGACAAGAACCGTAAGCTAATGACCCCCAAAAAAGAGTTTCTAAGGTACTTTTTCATATTGAGTACACATACCAAGTCAGTTATTTAAGATTTTACTTCTTGACTTCTTGTTAGCCCCAAAATCTTTAGTAAAAGAGTGCAAAATTCTTTTTTAAATTTATCTGCAAGCCATATTTATCTGCTATAGTGTCTGCCAACCACACTTTTTATAATTCACCACATTCAGTGAATGAAATATGAATAAGCACTTTGTTTACCTACTGGCACAGAATTTGTATATATTAATAGCATATTGTCATTATTTGTATTTTTCCTACCTAAAAAATACTTTATTGGAATAATATTCTAAAAATGCAGAGAACTTTTAAAAACTGGGGGGGGGGGGAGGTGGCACAGAGGAGACCAAAAATTCTATAGAAAAATAAGCAAAAGTTCAGAATAAACAACTCACAGAAAGAGATTTGTTCTTTACACATATAAAAAGATGCTCAACCTCACCCATAGTAGGAAAACTGCAAATTAAAGTTACATCGAGATATTGTTCTAACCCATCAGATTGGCAAACATTCAGAAGCTTGGCAGTATACTCTCTTATTGAGGCTGTGGGGAAGCAGACACCCTCAAACATGACTAGTGGAAATGCAAAACAGTTCAACCCCAAGGACAGGGAATTTGGAAATATCTAACAAAACTGCTTATGTATTTACCCTTCAACCCAGAAAATTCTTGTAGAAATTTATCCCAAAGATAACACACACACACACACAACAACACAAAAATATGTATGCAAAATGTTATTCATTACAGAATTATTTGTAATTTCAAAGCATTAGAAACTATGTGAACATTCACACATAGGAGATGGAGTGAATAAACCATGGTATATCCATACAATATGGTGCTATATGCAGCTGTAAAAAAGAATGAGGAGAATCTCTATGTATAAATATGCAGTGATTTCCAGGTGGTGTTTTAAGTGAAAAAAGCAAAGTGCAAAAGGGCATGTATTCTATGCTACCCTCCTTTTGTGTAAGAAAGAAGAGGAAATAAGAAAATGCACATATATCTGCTTACCTTTACAAAAATAAACACAGGAAGACAAACCAGAAAACAGTGAAATTGGGTACATACACTAGGGACGGGCACAGAGGGGCACAGTGTAAAAGGAAGTGACACTTCTCTGAGTATACCTTTTTTAGAGTTTTTACTTGGAAACATGTTAATATTCTACATATTTTTAAAGACACATTAAATTGACAAGGATGAAAGTGGGGAACGGAAACTGAAAGCAAACTGAAACACACGACCCCAACATTTTTTTTAGTCTTAAGTGAACCATTCTAAAGTGGAGTAAAAAAGAGAACCAATCGCAAGAGCAAACTGAACACAGTATTTGAGTACATTGGAGAACAGCAAACCAATTCCAGACTCTTTTTAGTAGATTTGGGTTTTCGTAGAATAAGTGGTGAAGCAATTTTGAAGCTGTTTTAAGAGATATTTCAAAACTGAGCCAATTGTGGATCAACTTATACTCCAATTTAAAAAAAAAAAAGCCAATAAATAAATGTGTTGATATTGTCGGGAGCTAGGGTTTTCACTATAGAAGAAAGTACAAAATCATGATGATGGAAGGAGGGAAGGTAAGAAAGAACTCTGTGGGGATGGATTGGAATTGGAAATATTGGTGTCAACTCAATTTCTAAAATAGTTCTGTGTATATATGTATATACATATGTACACATTTATGTGTGTAAGTATGTATATCTCTGCATGTGTGTACATGCATACTTCCTAGCTCAATTCACTGACAGAGTCCAAAAGCAAAGAATGCACTTACCACCCACACTTTGATCTCTAATACTGTTCCACCCTAATAGGAAATAGGTATCCTTGGAAAAATGGCTGATTCCAGGGCTGGGATAGGGTGGGTTTAAGAGCCCAGAACATAATGCCAGAAAGTAAGGAAGTGCTCAAAAATAGTGTGAGGGCAGGTCCAAGGACGCCTGAGCCAGTTTGAAGGTGCTCCTACTGGCAAAAAGTGGGACATTTTGAGCACCAAATTAAAGGCTGTAATGAATTATAGACCGTTGATTAAAAAACAAAAGTCTGGGCTTCCCTGGTGGCGCAGTGGTTGAGACTCTGCCTGCCGATGCGGGGGACGTGGGTTTGTGCCCCAGTCCCGGAGGATCCCACACGCGGCAGAGCGGCTGGGCCCGTGAGCTATGGCCGCTGAACCTGTGCGTCCGGAGCCTGTGCTGCGCAACGGGAGAGGCCACAACAGTGAGAGGCCCGCATACCGCAAAAAAACAAACAAAACAAAAAGTCTGTGCTCCTTATTGATAAATAGATAGATTAAAAATAATAAATAGGAGGAAAGGTAAGCTCTTGCATATAGTAAAATGCCAGAAGCTGACTGGTAAATGTAAAAGGAGTGCTGGAGTTAGAAAATCATCACAGTTTAAGTTGCTTCAGTTAAGAATCCTGAGTGAATACTAAATCTGGGAGAAGGGATTGGGATTCTTGATGGGGAGTAGCATATTTGCGTGGTATTAAACTGTCTACCAACAGACTCCCTGTTAGATGCAAGGGAAATAGGACAACACCTTGATCAGGTGATCAGAATTGTCACCAGTGAACAGCAGCCAGACATAATATGCTCCTAAATGTGTGATACCCTGAGAAGAATAACATAATTTTTCTAGTATTCTGGCCAGGAATGCATAGTCTGAATTAATCATGAGGAAATACTAAACAAACCAAAATGAGAATCACTCTATTAAATACAGAGTAGGGGAAGACTGTATTCTTTGAAAATGTCCTTCTCACAAAAGTCAAAGAAAGACTGAGGAAATGTTCAAGATAAAGGAGACTAAAAATATGACAAATCCTAGACTAAATTCTATCCTAGAAGGAAGAAAAATGCTATAAAGGACATTATTGGGTCATTGACAAAACTGGAATATGGACAGTCGATTAGATAACAGTATTCTAACAGTGTTACTGAAGTTGGTGACTATGGTTATGTAAGAGAATAGCCTTATTCTCAGGGAAGACACATAGATATATTTAAAGGTAAAGGGAGATGACAGATGCAACTTCCTCTCAAATAGTTAGGGGGAAAATTGTACAAAAAGAGAACATGTGCACAGTAGGAACAAAATGTTGACAGTAAGTGCATCTGGTTAAAGGATATGTTATTTGCATTGTTTTTATTCCTGCAAGTTTTCTCTGAATTTGAAATTATTTCCAAATTCAGTTTTTTAAAAGTACATTTTAGGCCAGCTAATAATTAAAATCTAAACTTAAAAAATTATATTGCAGAACATTATGCTAGGTGAAATAAGCCAGACACAAAAGGCCACATATTGCATGATCCTACTCACGTGAAGTACCCGGAGTAGGCAAATTCATAGAAACAGGAGTAGGGGGAATGGAGTGTTTAATGAGTATAGTTTCTGTTGGAGTGATGAAAAAGTTCTGGAAATCGATAGAGGTGATGGTTACACAACACTGCAAAATGTACTTAATGCCATGAATTGTACACTTAAAAATGGTCAAAATGGTAATTTTTAGGTTATGTATATTTTACACAATAAAAAATGTATCTTGGGAATGTTTAATTCCTATTATAAAAGGATTCCCTATGATTCTTTAATGTAATATAATATAAGGGAGCTTTAATATAAGCTCTCTTTATTTAAACGATTTTGTACAACTTTTGAAGATTCACACCAGCTACTTTATGAAGGTTCTACTTATAATTGATTGTATAACATCTGGAGTTCATCTCAGTTCGTTTTTTAAAATAGATTATTAAAGAACTGATATTCACCTGGGGCAAAGGTCTTAGCTTTCTTCTGCATCCAGGTTTTCCACTTGTCAAAGAAAATGTCTCTTCAGGGGACTTCAATCATCAGCTTGCTCTTCTCTTAGAAAGAGGATGCTGGTATTTAGGCTTCACAAAAATATTTCATAAACATAAGCTTTCTTTTCTCTCAAAGAACATACCAGGAGGAATGAGGAAAACAGATGTTCCTTGTAAGTCTTCTGATAGACGTGTTTCCATTGTAAGCTGATCTGACTAAATTTGGCATCTGTTCCATTCACTGTGTGGGCTGAGCAGTTTAGTCTCACAGTTTGGCTGAAAGTTAATATCGACCTTTGACTGTTACCTGAAAACCCATTGATAAAATACTCTTACTAAACCTCTTGAGAGAGTGATTTCACTTTCTAAGCAAACGTCTTCAAAATCCATCACTCCATTAACCAAATTAATTATTCTTTGGTTGGGCGTACTTATTTATTTTATTGGATACAGAGCATTCCCCAAATCTGACAGGGAGAAGCCTGTGTGGTCAGAATGGTAGAAGAGAAAGAACATAAATCTCTTATAATGCTCTCTACAGGTCACTACACCACAGCTTTTAAATTAACCTTCACCCCCCAGCTGCCCAGGGGCTATGGGAGGGCCTAAAAGTCTGGCTATGGAGCAGTTTCTCATTATCATCTGTTCTTCTGAGTATTTGAGTACTACTACAGCAGCTCGGGTTTCCCTAAGAGGGAAGTAGCCCCAGATTCTTCTGTTCTTGACTATCTTATTTATAACTACAACAATTTTTTTATATAGTTTTATTGCAGTATAATTGACATACAGTAAACTGCACATGTTTAAAGTGTACAGTTTTACAAATGTTGAATGATGTATACACCTATGAAACCATCACCATGGACATATCTACTGCTTCCATGCTACTTGGATTGTTTCCAGTTTCGGGCTATTCCGAGTAAAGCTGCTCTGAACATTCATTTACAAATCGTGGTATGGAAAAATGCTTTCCTTTACCTTGGGTTAAATACCTAGAAATAGAAAAACTGAGTCATATAGTAGGTGTATGTTTAACTTTTTAAGATGCAGATAAATGGTTTTCAAAAGGGGGGCTTATCATTTTATAGTCTCACAATCAGTATATGAGAGTTTCAGTTGATCTGTACCCTTGTCAGCACTTGGTTTGTCAGTCTTTTTAATTTTAGCCATTCTGGCGGGTGGGCAGTGGTATCTAATGGTGGCTTTAATTTGCATTTCTCTAATGAATAGTGATGTTGAACATCTTTTCGTGTGCTTATTTGATATCTGTTTATCTTCTTTGCTAAAGTGTTCAACACTGTTGCCCATTTTTTATTGGGTTGTTTCTTGTTATTGAAGTATAAAAGTGTTTAATTTGGCAAAGTCAAAATTATTTTTTCTCCCATAAAAGTTTATACTTTTGGGCTTCCCTGGTGGTGCAGTGGTTGAGAGTCTGCCTACCAGGGCATGGGTTCGTGCCCCGGTCCGGGAAGATCCCACATGCTGCGGAGCAGCTGGGCCCAGGAGCCATGGCCGCTGAGCCTGCGCATCCAGAGCCCTGTGCTCCACCACGGGAGAGGCCACAACAGTGAGAGGCCCACGTACCGCAAAAAAAAAAAAAAAAAAAAAAA
>NW_006795130.1:1919936-1933036 GCF_000442215.2 Lipotes vexillifer | reverse complement strand
GCACCACAAAAAAAAAAAAAAAAAAAAAAAGTTTATACTTTTTATGTCTTAAGAGATCTTTGGCAAGTCCAAAATCACTAAGATTTCCTCCTAAGTTTTCTTCTCAGAGTTTTATGGTTTTAGCTCTTACATTTAGACCTATGTTCCATTTCAAGTTAATTTTTGTGGTTGATGTGAGGAAGAGTAGAAGTGGGGGCTTTTGTTTTTGTTTTTTTTCCACATATGGCCATCCAGCTCTTCTAAGAACATTTGTTTAAAAGATTACCCTTTCTTCATTGAATTACTTAATACCTTTGTAAAAATCAATTGACCATATAGAAGTAGGTTTATTTCTGGACCGTCTATTCAGTTGCATTGGTTTGCCTATCTTTATGCCATAATGTCTCAATTATTGTAGTTCTGTAATAAGTTTTTTAATCAAGTAGTCTTCTTTTCAAAGTTGTGTTTTGATTAGTCTAAGTTCTTTGCATTTCCACATAAATTGTAGAATCAGCTTGTCAGTTTCTGTTAGAAAAGTCTGCTAGAATTTTGGTTGATATTACGTTGAATCAGTAGAGCTGATAACAATATTGAATCTTCTGATCTCTGCACACTTTATATCTATTCATTTACTTAGCTTTTTAAAATTTCTCTCAGCATTGTTGTTTTGTTTTCTCAGCACTGTTTCGTCATTTGCAGTGTAAATAAATGTCTTACACAGCTTTTGTCATATTTAGCCCTAGGTATTTCACATATTTGATGGTATGGTGAATAGTATTTTTAATATCAATTTTGCTGGCATATGCAATTGCTATATATACACATTACTAGTACAGAAATCCAATTGATTTTTGCATAGTGATTTTGTATCCTGCAGTTTTACTAAACTCACTTAGTAGTTCTAGTAACTTTTTTCTAGATTCCATAGGATTTTCTACATAGACCAGGATTTCTCAGTCTCAGCATTATTGACATCATAGGATATTTAACAGCATCCCTGGGCTCTACCCACTAGTTGCCAGTAGCACCCTCTGCTGCAGGTTTGACAACCAAGAACGTCTCCAGACATTGGCAATTTTGCCCCCCAGAGAACATTTGGCATTGTTGAGAACCATAGACATAGACAGTCATGCCATCTGCAAATGAAGACAGTTTTACTTCATTTTCAGTCTCGATGCTTTTTCTTCTTTCTTCTGTTTGCCATATTGCACTGGCTAGAGTCTCCAGTACAATGTTTAAGAACAAACATTCTTTCCTTGTTCTCAATTCTAAGGGAAAAACATTCCATCATCCACCATTAAGAATGATATTAAATGCAAGTTTTTCACAAGTACCCTTTATGAGGTTGAGGAAGTTCCCTTCTATTCCTAGTTTGCTGAGAGTTTTTTTTTAGAAACTGATCTTGGATTTTGCCAGATGCTTTTTCGGCATCTGTGAAGATGATCTTATGGTTTTCTTAATGTGGTAGATTACATTGATTGGTTTTTGAATGTTAAATCAACCTTGTATTTCTGGGATAAATGCTGCCTGATTATGATTTATTATCTTTTTAAAAATATACTACTGGATTGGATTTGTAAAATATTTGCATCTTTCCTGATTTTGGTATCAGTAATGCTGGCCTCAAATAATGAGTTGTGAAGTATTCTCTCCTTTTCAGTTTTCTGAATAGTTTGTATAGCATTGACATTATTTTTCTTCCTTAAATATTTGGTAGAACTCAACCAGTGACACCATCTGAACCTGGAATTTTCTTTATGTGCTTTTAATATGCTTTTTAATTATAAAATCAAATATTTAATAGATAGAAGGCTCTTCAGGTTATCTATTTCTTCCTGAGTGAGCTGTGATAGTTTGTGTCTCTCCAGAAGTTTGTCCAATTTAATTGGTCAGATCTATTGGCATAAAGTTGTTAATGTTTCCTTATTATCCTTTTAGCGTGTGTAGATGCTATAGTGATGTCATATCTCTTATTACCAATATTGGCAATTTATATCTCCCCTCTTTTTTTCCTGATCAGTCTGTGTAGATGTTTAATTTTATCCTACTTTGACTCCCAATTCCATCTTCTCAAGTCAGTGAAACTGTCAGGCTCTGCCTAGGCTGTCCTTCCATGTGTTGTGGCCTGGTAACTTTTGCAGTTTACCTCATTTGTTTCCCTTCTTTCATGGATCTTTTGTGGCTGATGTACAATATTTGAAAAACTTTGTTGCATATGCTTTGTTTTTATTTTAAAGTTGTTTCTGGGCTTCCCTGGTGGCGCAGTGGTTGAGAGTCTGCCTGCCGATGCAGGGGACACAGGTTTATGCCGCGGAGCGGCTTGGCCCGTGAGCCATGGCTGCTGAGCCTGTGCATCCGGAGCCTGTGCTCCGCAACGGGAGAGGCCACAACAGTGAGAGGCCCGCGTACCGCAAAAAAATAAATAAATAAAAAAGTTGTTTCCGGAAAAAGGGTAAATCTGGTTCCTTTTATTTCATGTTGGTCAGAAGCAGAAGGCCTGTTTCCTACCTTACCATATTTATTTTAATGTCAAGCCAGTCCATGGTGCTTGACTATAGAAATTATTTCGCTGTTACTTCTGGGAGTGAAAGAGATATAAGGTCATTCATAACTTTTCAACTCTCAAATTCGTTCTTGGAGAGATATCCAGATATTTTTTCCAAATAGCAATTTTCTAGGAATAACATCAATACAGAAGGAATCCAGAGAGATAGGCAGAGGCATAACTAATAATTTCTCAGCTGTAAAGACCCAATATAATATTGTTTGGCCAGTATTTCTTACTTATAACCTTTTAATCTCAGAGTTAAAGTCTCCTTATCAAGGAAAGCATGATAGTTTAGGCTTAGAAAGACTAGGTTGACTTGGTGGTGAGTTGTCACATCCCGACTTGAGCTCTTTAAAAGAGCTCTTTCTTTAAAAGAAATATTAGGAAAGAACTCTCTAACCCTAGAGGTTTGACACTTCACTATCAAGACTGAAAAAAGGCATAGGTATGTAGACCATTTTTCATTCTGACCCATATGACATTTCTGATGCTGTTACACAATACTCATGTTTTTCCCTTTTGTCTGTGTTCCAGGTTTTCTGTCTCAGCTGGTCTCTGACAAGCCCCTGACTGAATGCATCCGTGCTGGCCACTATGCAGCAAGTGTCATAATTAGGCGGACTGGCTGCACCTTTCCTGAGAAACCAGACTTCCACTGATGAAAAAGCAGGAAACCGCAGCCCAGGAGTACAGACACTGCCCTGATGGCTTCCTGAGAATTCCCATATTAATAAAGAAGAAAATTAAATGCTACCGTTTCCTACTATAATAATGTTCATCTTAATTTAGAGGGTACAGTAGTACACACTGGAATCTTTATTCTCTCAACAACCTAAAATCGGAGGTTTATTTCCATAGTTTGATAGTGCCACGTAAATGTCAATTAAACAGGAATATAACATTTCAATAGAAATTTTGTTTCATTTTTATTACTTTGTAAATTCATGTGTACTTAGTAAAGTGATCATTTTTTTACATTTCTGCTTTGAATGCAGACACAATTTATGATAGATTTTTTAAAGGAATTAAAGATAATATCAGTATATAAATCTTTAGCTTTTATACAAGTATATTTAATTCAGAAGTGTGTGTACACATATATACACACATATGTTCATATATGTACCACATATATACATGATAAATGGTTAAATAAGGTACAGAAACATTTATCTTGCCAAGTTATGCCAAGTAATTTCTTCAGTGTGTACTCAAACATGTAATAAACTTTGGATAATTAAATAATTTGCCAAATTATAAGCTATATTACAATATTCAAGTCATAATCTTATATTTACTTATGGTACTCTGTAATTTGATACAAATAAAAACTTGTCATATGGGACTTTTTTTCTGTCTTTGCCCTGTGCTCTGCAAACTAAGGAAGAAAGATCATTGTTTAATCCTGGGTCCTGAAACAATATCTGTTTTGTTGATGGAGACAGAAAGAACAACATAACACATTGAAAAATAACTTAGTATTAGAGACCAGTAAGCCACTCTTTTAAGGAAGACAAAATGGTGTAATAGAACCTCCAGGAAATTCCCTGGCAGTCCAGTGGTTAGAACTCCGTGCTTCCACTGCAGGGGGCACGGGTTCAATCCCTGGTTGGGGAACTAAGATCCCACATGCTGTGCAATGCAGCCAAAAAAAAAAAAATCTCTAAAAAAAAAGAACCTCTGGAGTCAGACTTAATTACCTCGATATGACCTTGGGCAAATTACTCAGGCTCTTTGAACTTCAACTTTCTTTCTATAAAATGGAATCATAACCCCTATGTACAAGGTCATTGAGATAATTTGAGAGAGAATACTAAGTATAAAATGCTTGTTACAAGTCTAATAAGTACCTACTGTTGTTATCATTATGATTATTGTTGAAAAAAAGATCAGAGTTATAAAACTGAATTCAAAGCATTCAGGTTTTTGTTTTGTTTGTGTTTAAGTTAAACTTTTAGGTCTCCTATGCTTGTTTATCATTGTTGAGATATAATTCATATACCATAAAAGTTTTCATTTTAAAGTATACAATTCAGTGGGCTTTAGTTTATTCACAAAGCTGTGCAGCTGTCACCAATATCTAAATCAAGAACACTTGCATCACCCCAAAAGGAAACTCAGTTCACTCCCCATTCTCTGGTAACCACTAATCTATTTTCTGACTCTATAGATTTGCCTATTCTTGATAGTCATAAAAATGGAGTCATGTGTTCTTTTGTGTCTTGCTTCTTTCACTTAGCATGTTTTCAAAGTTTGCCCACCTTAGGACATTTTCGGTACTTCTTTTTATTGTCAAGTAATATTTCTTTAGATATACCATATTTTGTTTATCCATTCATGATGGACATTTCAGTTGTTAACACTTTTGGGCTATTATGAGTCATGCTTCTATTAACAATCACATACAGGTTTTTTATGTGGATGTATGTTTTCAGTTCTTTTAGGTATATACATAGGAGTAGAATTGCTGGATCACATGGTAACCCTATGCTTAACTTTTTGAGAAACTGTCAAACTTTTTTCCAAAGGGACTGCATCATCTTACCTTCTCACTAACATGGTTTGAGGGTTTCAGTTTTTTCACACCCTTGCCAACATTTGCTACTCTCTGTTTGATTATAGCCATCTTGGAGGGTATGAAGTGCTATCTCATTGTGGTTTTAAATATATTTATTTTATTTATTTATTTTTGGCTGCGTTGGGTCTTCGTTGTGCACAGGCTTTCTCTAGTTGCGGCGAGCGGGGGTCACTCTTCATTGCCGTGTGCAGGCTTCTCATTGCGGTGGCTTCTCCCGTTGCGGAGCACGGGCTCTAGGTGTGCCGGTTTCAGTAGTTGTGGCTCGTGGGCTCTAGAGCGCAGGCTCAGTAGTTGTGGCGCATGGGCTTAGTTGCTCTGCCGCATGTGGGATCTTCCCAGACCAGGGCTGAAACCCGTGTCCCCTGCATTGGCAGGTGGATGCTTAACCACTGCGCCACCAGGGAAGCCCCTCATTGAGGTTTTAATTCTCATTTTCCTCTTTACTAATGATATTATGTTTATTGACCATTTGTATTTTTTTCTTTGGAGACATGTCTATTCAGATTGCTTGCCCATTTTTTAATCGAGTGGTTTGTCCTTTTGTTGTTGAGTTGTAAGCATTCTTTATATATTCTGGGTATAAGTTTTAGGCATATGATTTACAAATATTTTCTTCCATTCTCTGGGTTGTGTTTCCACTTTCTTGCAGGTATCCTTTGAAGCACAGATATTTTTGTTTGTTTGTTTTTGTTTTGGCCATGCTGCACAACTTGTGGGATCTTAGTTCCCCAACCAGGAATGGAACCCACATCCTGGGCAGTGAAAGCTTGGATTCCTAACAACTAGACCTTCAGGGAATTCCGCAGATGTTTTTAATTTGTATGAAATCCAGTTTATCTTTTTTCTTTTCTTTTTTTCCTTTTTGGTCAATTGTGCTTTCGGCTTCATACCTAAGAAACCATTGCCTAATCCAAGGTCATGAAGAATTACATCTATATTCTCTTTTGAGAGTTTTATGGATTTTGCTCCTACATTTAACTCTTTGATCCATTTCGAGTTTATTTTTGCATATATTTGAGTTGGGAGGTCTAAATTATTTTACTTGTGGCTATCCAGTTGTCCCTGTACCTTTATTTTTTTTCTTTTTTTAACTTACTTTTTTTGGCCACCCCTTGCGGCATGTGGGATCTTAGTTCCCTGACCAGGGATTGAACCCGTGCCCCCTGCAGTGGAAGCTCAGTCTTAACCACTGGACCACCAGGGAAGTCCTCCCTGTACCTTATTAAAAAGACTATTTTATCCACTACTGAATTGTCTTGGTACCCTTGTCAAAAATTAATTGACCATAAATGTAAGGTTTTATTTCTGGACTCTCAGTTCTGTTCCGTTGGTCTATATGTCTGTATGTTATCCTTATGCCAATCCAGACTGTCTTGATTACTGGAGCTTTGAGTTTTGAAATCAGGAAGTCTGAGTCCTCCAACTTTGTCTCTCAAGGACAATTAGTTTAAATGCTAGAGTATCATATTAAAACTACTGCAGAATATCTTTCTCTTAGATCAGTAGGTGAGACACTAATAAACCTTTCTTATTCTTTTTTTGATAAGAAAATCCCTTACCCCAAGGCTATTGATCAAGTGCCACTCACCAGCTAAACTTTTATGACAGTCGCTATTTATAGCAGGTTCTAAAGTATGCCTACTGGTAGTAATTAACATGCACACAGATCAGGTAACTTTTTTTTTTTTTTTTTTTTTGGCTGTGTTGGGTCTTCGTTGCTTTGCACAGGCTTTCTCTGGTTGCGGCGAGCGGG
Organism: Lipotes vexillifer; assembly: GCF_000442215.2. Taxonomy (NCBI): domain Eukaryota; kingdom Metazoa; phylum Chordata; class Mammalia; order Artiodactyla; family Lipotidae; genus Lipotes; species Lipotes vexillifer. The sequence goes on along the minus strand of NW_006795130.1, from coordinate 1,926,178 downwards.
GGCTACTCTTCTTTGTGGTGCGCAGGCTTCTTCATTGCGGTGATTTTTCTTGTTGCAAAGCTCGGGCTCTAGGCCTGCGGGCTTCAGTAGCTGTGGCGCACGGGCTCAGTAGGTGTGGCTCGCAGGCTCTATAACGCAGGCTTAGTAGTTGTGGCGCACGGGCTTAGTTGCTCCGCGGCATGTGGGATCTTCCCGGACCAGGGCTCGAACCCGTGTCCCCTGCATTGGCAGGCGGATTCTTAACCACTGCACCACCAGGGAAGTCCCACATAACTTTTCTTGTGTTAAAAAAAGTCATTAGGTTGTGTATTTTGTTCTTGGGTTTATGGCATACTTTTTTAGTTCTCTGTTTTGGTAAAGGACAAAGGGAAAATAATGGCTAGACTAGCTGACTGGGTCTGAGGAAAACTGCCTTTAATTGGTTGTTAGGCAATCTCCTCTCTGACCTAAGTTTTTCCATCTTGGAATGAAGAGTAGTTAACCTAGTTCCACTTTATCTCATCCTGGTTTAACAGATAGTTGAGGGAAGACATATAGGACGGGGGAAGAATAATGAAGTTGTCAAGAAGACATGGATTCTGGGCTTCCCTGGTGGTGCAGTGGTTAAGAATCCGCCTGCCAATGCAGGGGACACAGGTTTGAGCCCTGGTCCGGGAAGATCCCACATGCTGTGGAGCAACTAAGCCCATGTGCCACAAGTACTGAGCCTACACTCTAGATCCCACAAGCCACAACTACTGAAGCCTGTGCGCCTAGAGCCCGTGTTCCTCAGCAAGAGAAGCCACTGCAATGAGGAGCCCTCACACCACAAGGTAGAGTAGCCCCCACTCACCACAGTTAGAGAAAGCCCACGCACAGCAAAGAAGACCCAATGCAATGCAGCCAAAAATAAATAAATAAATTTATATTAAAAAAAAAAAAAAGACATGGATTCTGACCTCAGGTTCCCTTCAAATAGTTGTGTAACCGTCTTATTCTATGTAATTCACAAAATGTAGATGCTTTGGTTGCGACATCCCTAAAATATGTACTAGTGGTTTTAACAAGGTTGCCTCTCTGAATGTGGGAAAAGAGGGTTCGTACCAGAGGAGTGAGCCACAAAGACTGAGGCCATTCATTTGTGTGTTACAGTTGGGTAAATCAGGTGGGCACAGGAGACTGGTACTTCAAGGGTGAGCCTAGGTGATCTGGAGAGTTAGAACATTGAGGTTGGCCTAGTCTCAGCGAGTGATCAATTTTGCTTGAAAACTGCTTCCATGAGGTGGAAAACAAGGTGGTACCAAACATTTGGAGACAGGCTGGATGCCCAAGTATTAGTGTAGCAGAGTAGGAGAGAAAGAAAAAAGAGCAAGAGTGGCTATTGAGTTTCTTTCTAGTTTTTATATCTATCTTCATGATATGTACCTTTACGTACTGCTTTATTTCCTCGAATCAGAGAAGAGTAACTTTCTTTTTAGATCAGGGTGAGAGAAATACATTCTTTATCTTAAATAAAGTCCAAGCAACCTTGGCTAAAAGCTATTATTCTTACCCATTTTTCAAAGCAAGTATTGTAATTCTTTACCCTTTCAGAAAGAGATGCATAATATAGATTATCTTAGACATACACAAGCCTACAAAGAAAGTATATGTTTGGCTGGCAGTCTGATAATACCACCAGTGCTGAAATATAAAAACATGAACTTATTTCTGTTACTCCATTACCTTCAGAAAAAGTGTCCACTTAATAATATTTCCACTGGGTAAAGTAGGTTTAAAATGTAAACAATTTCTTTATGATTCAGTAATAGTTCTATGTGCACGTCCTTCTCTTTGTGTCCCCTTGGTCAAGTTCTTGAACTGCCCTGAGCCTTGGTTTTCTCAACTCAAAATGAGGAAAATATATCCACCCCCAGTGAGAGAGTGTTAAGAGAATATGAGAGTAAAAACATTTTCTAAATAGTACAATAAATTTAAATGTGAAGTAGTTTGATATTTTACAAAAATATCAAAGCAACCCAATGGGAAAAGGAAAATCTTTTCAATAGACAATGCTATTACAACTTGATTTTATTTTTACTTTTTATTGGAGTATAGTTGATTTACAATGTCATGTTAGTTTCAGGTGTACAGCAAAGCGAATCAGTTATACACATACATACATCCACTCTTTTTTAGATTCTTTTCCCATATAGGCCATTATAGAGTATTGAGTAGAGTTCCCTGTGTTATACGATAGGTCCTTATTAGTTACCTATTTTATATATAGTAATGTATATATGTCAATCCCAATCCCACATTTTATCCCTACCCCTTTACCCCCTAGAAACCATAAATTTGTTTTCTACATCTGTAACTCTATTTCTGTTTTGTAGATAAGTTCATTTGTACCCTTTTTCTTAGATTCCACATATACACGATATGATATTTGTCTTTCTCTGTTTGACTTCACTCAGTATGACAATCTCTAGGTCCATTCATGTACAACTTGATATCTTTATGGGGAAAAATGAACCTTTGGCCCCTTACCTTATACCACACATAAAAATTAAAGATGGATCATGGCCATAACATAAAAGCGAAAAGGATTAAGCTCCTAGGAGAAAACAGGAGAATATTTTAACATCTTGGGGGTAGGCAAAAGTTTCTTAGAGAGGACTTTGAAAGCACTAACCACAAAAGAAAAAATATTGATAAATCGAATTTCAAAAAAAATTTTAACTATTCATGAAGACAACATTAAGAGGGAGGGTGGGAGGGAGACGCAAGAGGGAGGGGATATGGGGATATATGTATACATATAGCTGATTCACTTTGTTATACAGCAGAAACTAGCACAACATTGTAAAGCAATTATACTCAGTAAAGATGTTTAAATTAATTGATTTAAAAAAATTTTTTTAAAGACACCATTAAGAATATGATTAGGGCTTCCCTGGTGGCGCAGTGGTTGAGAGTCCACCTGCTGATGCAGGGGACACGGGTTCGTGACCCGGTCCGGGAAGATCCCACATGCCGCAGAGCGGCTGGGTCCGTGGGCCATGGCCGCTGAGCCTGCATGTCCGGAGCCTGTGCTCCACAACAGCAGAAGCCAAAAAAAAAAAAAAAAAAAAAAAGAATATGAATAAACAAGCCACAGGCCAGGATAAAATAGTTGCAACACGTATAATGTCTGAAAAAGAACTTAATCCAGAATATATTAAAAACTCTAATTCAGTAATGAAAAGACAAAAGAAAATATATGAATAGCCAATAAGCACATGATAAAGTATTCAACATCATTAGTCATGAGAGAAATGAACATTAAAACCTCAGTGAGATACTGCATTAGAATGACTAAAATTTAAGTGACAACACCAAATGTTGGAGGGGATGTGAAGCAGCATTGCCAGTTGGAGTGTAAAATGGAACAACCACTTTGGGAAAAGGCATGGAAGTTTCTTATAAAGTTAAACACAGCTATTCTTTGACTCCAGCCATTCCACTCCTGGTATTTATGCAAGAGAAGTGAAAGCATATGTCCACATAAAGACTTGAATTCGAATATTTATAGTCTTTTTATTCATTGTTGCCAAAAGCTGGAAACTGGGTAGTTGTCCAACAGCAGGAGAAAAGATATAAAGTGTGGTATATTCAAACGATGGAATAATACTCAGCAAGAGAAGGAAATTACTGCTAATACAACATGAATCAATCTCAAAAACACTTTAACTGGGTGAAAGAAGCCAAATACGAAAGAGTGCATACTGTAAGATTCCCTGTATGTGAAGTTCTGGAACAGGTAAAACCAACCTACAGTGAGAAAGACCAGAACAAGAGCTGCTTTGTGGGAGAGGAGGGAAGGGAAACTGACTGCGAAGGGAAATGAGGGGACTTTCTAAGCTAATGGTGTTGTCATCATAAGGGTTACACAGGTATATGCATTTGCCAAAACTCAGAGAATGTCCCACTTAAGTTGCATGATTTTTAAATCTCACACATACACAAACTAAGCTAATGTTGAAGTCTAGTTAATGATACGCATATTGATAGATTATGAAGTGTATTGATGTCTTTAACTTGCAATGAAGTGCATCACATAATAAGATGAATGGAAAGAGGGATGGTAAGATGGGTAGATAAGTGATAAGGCAAATACAACAAAATGTTAATTGTAGAATCTAGGTAGTAAATATACGTAGTAATATAGGTAGTAAATAGTTGGATGTTTGTTGTATAATTTTCAATATTTCTGTATGGTTGAAATCTGTCCTAATGTTCGAAGAATATAAAGTACTTGAGTAGGAAAACCTAATAAATTTTTTAAATTGAAGTATAGCTGATTTACAATATTGTATTAGTTTCAGGTGTACAGCAAAGTGAGTCAGTTTTATTTTTTTAGATTATTTTCCTTTTTAGGTTATTACAAGATATCGAATATAATTCCCAGTGCTATACAGTAAATCTTTGTTGCTTATCTATTTTACGTAGTTTGTGTCTGTTAATCCCATACTCCTAATTTTCCCTTAGATAACCATAAATTTGCTTTGTGTCTGTGAGTCTGTTTCTGTTTTGTATATCGATTTCATTTGTATTATTTTTTAGATTCCACATATAAGTGATATCACATAGTATTCATCTTTCTCTGTCTCATTTATTTCACTAAGTATAATATTCTCTAGGTCCATCCATGTTGCTACAAATGGCAATATTTCATTCTTTTTATGGCCGAGTAATATTCCATTGTGTATGGAATACACAGATGGGGCACTTGGATTGTTTCCATGTCTTGGCTATTGAAAACCTTTCGATTTGATTGATGGCAGCATCTCATGAAGAAGATAAAAGACCACATAATACAAAATCACATATAAATTTACTTCAAAGTAATTTTTGCATGAATTCCATGACAAAATTAGCCAGTCCTGGGCTGCTGCAGGGTTTCTTGGGGCTACCACAACCTCCAATCTCCTCTTCTGAGTATGGAACACCCTCTCCTCATCCCCTAACCCACCTGGCAATTGGAATATTCACCTCTGCAAACACCAACCAGACCTCTTCCCATCCAGACTCCAAAACCCACTGCAAACTGCTTCTGCCTTCTCTGAAGCATCCCTTCTCCTGATCATCAGAAAATTCCTAATTGTCAAATCTAATGGCCAGTTTTCAATCCTTATCCTATCTCATCTTCTCTCAGCATCTGACTTGGAGAACCACACTCTCTTGAGACCTCTTATTCCCTTGACTTTCACAAAACCACTTTTTCCTCATTATATTGCCTCTTTTACAGCCTCTTTTTGGTCTGCTTTAGGAACACCTCTGTCCTTTTCTTCAGTGTCAAGGAGCCTCCACCCCCACAAGCTTTTTGTCACTCTATCAGCTCCTCCTAGGTGTCCAATTTGACTGCCACGAATTCACCTATCATCTAATTACTCCCAAATCTCTGTTTCGAACGCTGATCTCCTCTCAAGCTTTAGGCTCAAAACCTACTGGTCAGCCCCTTGGGATATTCTGCAGACAAGTTGATTATCAAAACAGAACTCAACTTCTCTTGAACTCCCCAGCCCAGTCCATTCTTCCTACTTGTTCTATCTTCATTAATAGAAGTAATTCTTCCCAACTTTTCCCTTCCTCAGCCACTTATCTAATTGATCACCAAGTTCTGTCAGTTCTACCTCTCCTAAATCTCTTCCTTGCCTCCTCATTCTCTCAGGTGTAATTTAGACCTTTATCATGTCTAACTAATTTGCCCAACTCTCGTTCTTCCCCTTCATTAGTCATCCTCCCTCACCATGGGGCATGCCTTGCTAAAGAAGACACAGTCATTCCCTGGTCTGTTTAAATTCCTTGACCATCCACCCCTTAACCACTGTAACAGCCTTCCTACTGCCATCCCTCTTCATAACCCTTCACTCCAGCCCAAACATACCTTATAACTACACTCATGCCTCCATCTGGATTACTCTTTTCGTACTGTAACTACTCAAGTTTAAAGATCCAGTTCAAAAGTCAAATCCTTTAAAAAGTTTTCTCTAAACCTCTCAGGCAATTAGTTGCTGCTCCATCCTTTTTTCTCTCAAAGTACATTGCAGGGCTTCCCTGATGGCACAGTGGTTGAGAGTCTGCCTGCCGATGCAGGGGACACGGGTTCGTGCCCCGGTCCGGGAAGATCCCACATGCCGCGGAGCGACTGGGCCCGTGAGCCATGGCCGCTGAGCCTGCGCATCCAGAGCCTGTGCTCTGCAATGGGAGAGGCCACAGCAGTGAGAGGCCCGCGTACCGCA
>NW_006795130.1:1911499-1919505 GCF_000442215.2 Lipotes vexillifer | reverse complement strand
CCCAAAAAAAAAAAAAAAAAAAAAAAAGTACATTGCATATTTTTATTGTGGTTTATACAGTCATAATGTATCATAATTTTTATTGGTGTCTACGCCTTCTTCTAAAGCAGGACTATCCACTGCCACATAGTACATGCTCAATAAATGTTTGCTCAGGAAAGGCTTTTCTCACTTCTGCAGATCTCCTCAGTGAGTTACTTAGAGATGGCAGGGTCACCAAGAATTTTAGCTGCTAGAACAACTATAATTGTTACTATGTGGTTATACTTCTGCTCACATTCTCCATACTGGAACTCTTCCTGCCTTTCTATGTAGCTCCATTCTTAGAAGTCTGTGCCCTAAGCAAGCCAGAGAAAAGAGTACCCAGGTTGCCACAGTTGGACCGTCTTCTCTCCCCCTTCCCAGTCACATAATCTACATGCACATAAATGAAACGTGATCGTGTAATCTGGTGTAAGTTTTTATCCTTTGTAACTTTGATCCTTTTTGAACTCAGAAAAAGCTAAAGTGTAGGAGACCTGGAATTTGAGGACTGAGCTCTAGTCTAATCCCTGCACTGCCTAGCAAGTGAGGGGGAAAATGATTCCACCACTCTGAGCTTTAGTGTCTCTTCTTTAAAATGACTTGGAGTGAGACATTTGTAAAGACCTAGCACAATGTATAAATATGCAGTAGCTATTTATTCAACAAATATTCACTGACTGCTTACTAAGTATCAAGTAAAGTGCTAGGTGCAGGTATATAGCCCTCAATAAAAATGTGAGTTTGTTTTCTCGTAAATGTATTTTAGACTTTTTTTTTAATATTCTGTATAGTACTGTTTCCTCCCCACCCTGTCCTCCCTTGGCCAAAATAATTTTTCTCTGAATTCCTCCTTTAAGGTCTACTAAGTAGCATGGAGTGGTGGTTAACAGCATGAGCTTTAAAACAGACTTTCAAGGTTTGAATCCTGGGTCTACCAATTTTTAGCTGTGAGACTTTGGGTAAGTTGCTTAACTTCTTGATGTTTTGCTTTCTGTGTTGTTAAAGTACAATAATACCTATTCCATTAGGTTGTTATAAAGAATAAAAGTGTTAATACATGTAAGTCTTAAAATGTTATCTGGCATTAAGTAAAATGCTTAAGAAGTGATAGCTATTATTATTTGCAACCTATGGTTCATAGTGTCCTCACCTTGCCACGAAAATCATTTCATGGCAAGGTATAAGAAAGCAATTAAAGACCTCATTTTTCTTTCTTTAAAAAAATATTTTTTTAATTTATTTATTTATTTTGGCTGCACTGGGACTTACTTGCGGCACATGGGATCTTTGTTTGAGGCATGTGTGATCTTTTTAGTTGTGGCATGCGGACTTTTAGTTGCTACATGTGAACTCTTTTAGTTGCGGCATGCATGTGGGATCTAGTTGCCCGACCAGGGATCAAACCCAGGCGCCTAATTTGGGAGCATGGAGTCTTACCCACTGGACCACCAGGGAAGTCCCCAAGACCTCATTTTTCATTTATATTCCTTTAAATAACTCTGCTTAGAAATTTTCTTATACACCTGCACTGTCCAACATGGTAGCTACTAGCATTATGTGACTACTGAGCACTTGAAATGTGGCTGATTGGAAGAACAGGGTTGCAAGCAAACCAGATTTTAAGAACTTAGAGGAGAGACATCAGTGAAAATAACAGAGTAAGGAACACCTAAATTCTTCTGCGCTAAAAGTGCACCTAAAAACTGGCAAAAACTGTCGGAATCGACTTTTTCAGAACTCTGGACAGTAATCAAAAGCTTGAAGCAGCTTGGGGGACTTCCCTGGTGGTACAGCGGTTAAGAATCCACCTGCCAATGCAGGGAACACAGGTTCATGCCCTGGTCCAGGAAGATCCCACATGCCACGGAGCAGCGAAGCCCGTGTGCCACAACTACTGAGCCTGTGCTCTAGAGCCCGTGAGCCACAACTACTGAGCCCGCATGCCACAACTACTGAATCCCATGTGCCTGCAGCCCATACTTCGCAACAAGAGAAGCCACCGCAATGAGAAGCCCACGTACCGCAACAAAGAGTAGCCCCCGCTCGCTGCAACCAGAGAAAGCACGTGCACAGCAATGAAGACCCAATGCAGCCAAAAATAAATGAAATAAATTTAAAAGCAAACAAACAAACAGACTTCTCATTAGACTTGGAATAGAAAGGAACTTCCTCAACATGAAAAAGAGAATCTACAGAAACCCTAAGTTAGCATCACATTTAATGGTGAAAAACTGAATAGTTTCCCCCTAAGATCAGGAACAAGATAAGGATATATGCTCTCCCCATTTCTATTCAACATTATATTAGAGGTACTGGCCACTGCCATCAGGCAAGAAAAAAAGAAAGAAAGCAGCCAGGTTGGAGAAGTAAAACTGTCTATTTGCAGACAATACAATTGCCTATGTAGAAATCCAATGGAATTAGAAAAAAAGCAACTGAAACTAGTAAGTGGGTTTAGCGAAGTTGAAGGATACAAGATTAATATATAAAAATTGCATTTCTGTATTCTAACAGTGAAAATGAGAATTTAAAATTAATAAAATGTCACTTACTAAAACATAAAATATGTGACATACTTGGGGATAAATCTGACAAAATACGTGAAAGTCCTTTACACTGGAAACTAGAAAACACTGCTGAGAGAAATTAAAGAAGACCTAAATAAAAATAAATGATAGACCTTCATGGGTTGAAGGAAACACTGGTAAGATATCAATTGTCCCCAAGTTGATCTATAGAAGCTACTCAATCACAATAAAAAATCCAGTACTCTTTTTTATGCAAACTGACAAGCTGATTCTAAAATTTGTATGGAAATACACAGGACTTAGAATAGGCAAAACAACTTTGAAAAAGAAGAGCAAAGTCAGAGGGTTTACTTTACCTGATTCAAGACGTATTCTAAAGCCACAGTAATCAAGACAGGGTGGCATTGGCATAAAGACTGACAGATAAATGGAGCAGAGTCCAGAAATAGAACCATATGGATACGGACCAGTGATTCTTTAACAGCTTTATAAATATAATTTACAAGCCATACTATTCACCCATTTAAAATGTACAGTTCATTGTTTTTTAGTAAGTTCACAGGGTTATGCAGTGATCCCCACTATCTATGGAACTTTTTTTTTGTTTTTTGTTTTGTTTTGTTTTGGCCACACAGCACAGCATGCAGGATCTTAGTTCCCTGACCAGGGACTGAACCCGTGCCCCCTGCAGTGGAAGCGCAGAGTCCTAACCATTGGACTGCCAGGGAATTCCCATCTATGGAACATTTTTGTCCACTGAAAAAGAAACCCTGTACTTATTAGCAATCACTCCCCATTTCCCCTGCTACCTTCCCCTTAACCCTAAGCAATCACTAATCTACTTTCATCTCTCCAGATTTGCTTATTCTGGACATTTGGCATAAACAGAATCATATAATATTTGATCTTCTGTAGCGGGCTTCTTTCACTTTGCATAATGTTTTCAAGGTCCATCTATATTATACCATGCATCAGTACTCCATTCTTTATGATTGCTGAATAATATTGTATCATAAGGATATATCACATTTTCTTTATTCATTCATCAGTTGATGGACACTGGGTTGTTCCTACTTTTTGGCTACTATGAATAGTGCTGCCATGGACATTTGTGTACAAATTTTTGTGTACATATATTTTCATTTCTCTTGGATACATATGTAGGGGGTGGAATTATTGAACATATTTCACTTTTTAAAGGACCTGCAAAACTGTTTCCCAAAACAGCCACAAAATTTTACATTCCCACCAGCGTTATATTAAGGTTCCAGTTTCTCCACATCCTGCCAACACTTGTTATTGCTTGTCTTTATTATATCCATTGTAATAAAAGTGAAATGGTATATCTTTATTTTTAATTGTGGTAAAATATATGTAACATAAAATATGCCATTTTAAGTATACAATTTAGTGGCATTAATTACATTCACAATGTTTTGCAACTATTACCACTATCTATTTCCAAAACTTTTCCATCACCCCAGTCAGGAACTCTGTACCCATTAGGCAATAAAATCCCATTCCCCTTGCTCCCAGCCCCTGACAACCTCTAATATACTTTCTCTTGCAATTAATTTGCCCATTCTAGATATTTTATACAAGTGAAATCATACATTTTTTGCCTTTTTATCGCTGGTTTATCTCACTTAGCATAATGTTTTCAAAATTTATCCATGGTATGGCACGTATTAGCTGTCATTCCTTCTTATGGCTAAATACTATTCCACTATATGTCTATACCACCCCTTGTTTGCCCATTCACCTCTTGATGGGCACTTGAATTCTTTCTACCTTTTGGATATTGTGAATAATGCTACAGTAATTATTATCATATAAGGATGTGTTTGAGTTCCTGTTTTCAATTGCTTTGGATATATACCTAGGAGGAGAATTACAGGATCATCTGGTAATTGTATTTTTAATTATTTGAGAAACCCTCAAACTGTTTTCCACAGTGGCTTAGCTATTTTACATTCCCAGCAGCAATGTGCAAGATTTCAAATCTCTCCACATTCTCATCAACATTGTTAATTTTCTGGTTATTGTTGTTTTTCAGTTTTGTTTTTATTATTATAGCCATCCTAGTAGGTGTGAAGTGGTATCTCATTGTGGTTTTGATTTACATTTCCCTAATGATTAATGATGTTGAGCATCTTTTCATATGTTATCAACCATTTATAAATCTCCTTTAGATGAATATATTTTCAAATCATTAGCTCATTCTTTTAAATTTATTTATTTATGGCTGCATTGGGTCTTCGTTTCTGAGTAGGGGTTTTCTCTAGTTGGGGTGAGCAGGGGCTATTCATTGTTGTGGTGCGCAGGCTTCTCATTGTGGTGGCTTGTTATTGCAGAGAACGGGCTCTAGGCTCATGGGCTTCAGCACTTGTGGCATGCAGGCTTCAGTAGCTGTGGCCCTTGGGGTCTAGAGCACAGGCTCAGTAGTTGTGGCACACGGGCTTAATTGCTGTGCAGCATGTGGGATCTTCCCAGACTAGGGCTCGAACCCATGTCCCCTGCATTGGCAGGCAGATTCTTAACCACTATGCTACCACGGAAGCCCTTTAGCCCATTTTTAATAGGCTTATGTCTTGTTATTAAGTTGTAAATTTTTTTTATATATTCTGGGTGGAATTCCTTTTCAGAAATATGATCTGCACATATTTTCTTCCATTCTGTAGGTTGTCTTTTCACTTTCTTGTTGGCATTATTTGCAGCACAGAAGATTCTAATTTTGATTTTTTGGGGGGCCAAGTTGCATGGCTTGCCAGATCTTAGTTCCCCAACCAGGGGTCAAACCCTGTGGCCCCTGCAGTGGAAACTTGGAGTCCTAACCACTGGACTGCCAGGGAATTCCCAGAAGATTCTAATTTTGATGTAGCCCAATTTATCTATTTTTTTCTTTTGTCACTTGTGCTTTTGGTGTCATACCTAAGAAATTATTGCCTAACCCAAGGTCACAAATATTTACTTTTCACTTTCTTATAAGCTTTTTATAGTTTTAGCTCTTACATTTAGGTCTATGAGTTATTTTGAGTTAATTTCTGTGTATGGTGTGAGGTAGGGGCTTCACCTTCATTCTTTATATATGAATATCCAGTTGTTGCAGCACTATTTGTTGAGAAGATTATTCTCTCAACAAATAGTAAATTATCTTGTAACCCTTGTCAAAAAACAAATGATGATAATTGTACGTGTTTATTTCTGAAATTTTATTTCTATGGCAACAGACTTTTGTTAAAAGTCCAAAAGCAATTTGGTGGAGAAAGAATAGGTTTTTTCAACAAATGGGGCTGGAATAAGTAGCACCATAGATAGTCCTATGCCAGAAAACCAAACAAACAAACCAAAAAAGAAATATTAAAAAACCTTCAATCCATATCTCACAATCTATATCTTGCATATCTCATACTCAAAAATTATCTCAAAATTTGCCATTTACCTATATATAAAGCCTAAAACTATGAAACTTCTACAAAAGAAACAGGAGAAAATCATTGTGGTCAATTATACAAAGAAAAAAAAATTTAAGCACAACACCATAAGCATAATCCCCAAAAGGAAAATCAATAATTCGGACTTTATCAAAATTAAAAGTTCTGGGAGTTCCCTGGTGGCCTAGTGGTTAAGATGTGGTGCTGTCACTGCCATGGCCCAGATACGATCCCTGGTCAGAGAACTGAAATCCCACAAGCTGCACAGCCAAAATATTAAAAAAAAAAAAAAAAATTAAAAAGCTCTGCTCTTCAAAGGACACTGTTAAGAGAATGAAAAGATAAGCCCCAGAATGGAAAAATATATTTGCAAAACACATGTCTGATAAAGGACTTGCATCAAGAATATATAACAGGGCTTCCCTGGTGGCGCAGTGGTTGGGGGTCCGCCTGCCGATGCAGGGGACACGGATTCGTGCCCCGGTCCGGGAGGATCCCACGTGCCGTGGAGCGGCTGGGCCCGTGAGCCATGGCCGCTGGGCCTGCGCGTCCGGAGCCTGTGCTCCGCGGCGGGAGAGGCCAGAGCAGAAAAAAAAAAAAAAAATATATATATATATATATATATATACATATATATATATATATAACAAGCTCTTTGTTATGCTCAATAAAAAAGCCATTTTTATAAATAGAGAAATATCTGAACACGCACTTCATCAAATAAGCACATGAAAAAATGCTCAGCATCACTGGTAATTAAGAGAACGCAAATTAAAATCAGAAATAGATACCTCTTCACACCTATTAGAATCGATAGAACTTTTTTTTAATTTATTTATTTTTGGCTGTGTTGGGTCTTCGTTGCTGCACGCAGGCTTTCCCTAGTTGCCGCGAGGGGGAGCTACTCTTTGTTGCGGTGCACAGGCTTCTCATTGTGGTGGCTTCTCTTGTTGCAGAGCACAGGCTCTAGACGCATGGACTTCAGTAGTTGTGGCACACGGGCTGAGTAGTTGTGGTTCATGGCCTCTAGAGCACAAGCTCAGTAGTTGTGGTGCACGGGCTTAGTTGCTCTGTGGCATGTGGGATCTCCCTGGACCAGGGCTCGAACCCATGTCCCCTGCGTTGGCAGGCAGATTCTTAAGCACTGCGCCACCAGGGAAGCCCCTATAATCAATAGAATTTTTTAAACTGACCATATCAAGTATACGTGAAGATGTGGAGGAACTGGGACTCTCATACACAGCTGGTTGGAATATAAAATGGTGCAACCAGGGCTTCCCTGGTGGCGCAGTGGTTGAGGGTCCGCCTGCCGATGCGGGGGACACGGGTTCGCGCCCCAGTCGGGGAAGATCCCACATGCCGCGGAGCGGCTGGGCCCGTGAGCCATGGCCGCTGAGCCTGCGCGTCCGGAGCCTGTGCTCCTCAACGGGAGAGGCCCGCGTACCGCAAAAAAAAAAATTTAAAAAAATGGTGCAACCACTTTGGAAAGGAGTTTAGAAGTTTCGTAAAATGTAGGATATATACCTACCACATAATCCAGACTTTCCATTCAGATATTTACCCTGCCAAAATGCAAGAGTATGTCCATATAAAGACTTGTACATGAATGTTCGTAGCAGTTTTATTTGTAATAGCCCTAAACTAGAAACAACCCAAATATCCATCAACAGGTGAATGAATGAACAAATTTATATATATCTATAAGTGCTGCTCGTCAACAAAAATAAATAAATTATTGATCTATTCAACATGGATGAAGCTTAAAATAAGTATGCTCACTGAAAAAAGCCAGACAAAAAGGAGTACATGTTGTGTGATTCCATTTATGTAAAATTCTATAAAATGCAAACTAAACCATAGTGACAGAAATCAGATCAGTGTTTGCTTGGGAATAATAGGGTGATGGAGGGAGGGAAGAATGGATTTCAAAAAGGATGAGGGGGCCTTCCCTGGTGGCGCAGTGGTTGAGAGTCCGCCTGCCGATGCAGGGGACACGGGTTCGTGCCCCGGTCTGGGAAGA
>NW_006795130.1:1868897-1911400 GCF_000442215.2 Lipotes vexillifer | reverse complement strand
AAAAAAAAAAAAAAAAAACAAAAAGGCATGAGGGAAATTTTGTAGTGATGGATATGATCATTATATTGATTGTGGTTATGGCTTTACAGGTATATATATATATGTCAAAACTTATCAAATTAAATACTTCATATAGGTACATAGGTACATTTCATTGTATATCAGTTATACCCCAATAAAGCTATTTTTTAAATTACATATGTGTTGATACTATAAAATGATACAGACATTTTTGACAGTCGGGCAGTTGCTCAAAAAGCTAAACGTGGGGCTTCCCCAGTGGCACAGTTGTTGAGAGTCCGCCTGCCATTGCAGGGGACACGGGTTCGTGCCCCGGTCCGGAAAGATCCCACATGCTGCAGAGCGGCTGGGCCCGTGAGCCGTGGCTGCTGAGCCTGTGCATCTGGAGCCTGTGCTCCACAACAGGAGAGGCCACAACAGTGAGAGGCCCGCATACTGCAAAAAAAAAAAAAAAGCTAAACATGAAGTTATCGTCTAACCCAGCAATTTCACTTCTACATAACTGTCCAAAAGAAATAAAAACACGTTCCACACAAAGAATGCTCCAGAGCAGCATTATTCAAAATAGCCAAAAATCAGAAGCAACTCAGATGTCCATCAACTGATCAATGGATAAACAAATATGCTATATCCATACAATGGAATATTATTCGGCCATAAAAAGGAATCGTACTGATAGATGCTACAACATGAATGAACCTCAAAATATTTATGCTAAGTGAAAGAGCCATCACAGAACACCACATATTATATGACCTCATTGATACAGAAAGTCCGGAATAGGAAATTCTATAGAGACTGAAAGCAGATGAGCAGTGGACTAGGCCTAAGTGTAGGGGAGAATGGGAAGTGACTGCTTATGCGTACAAGTTTTCTGTTGGGGATGATGAAAACTTCTAAAATTAGATTACATGATGATTGCACAACTCTATAAATATACTAAAAAACATTGAATCATATGCTTTAACATGTGAACTTTATGGTATGTAAATTATATCTCAAAAAAACTGTGAAAAATTACATATATGGCTGGCATTCTATTTCTGTTGGACAGTGCTGTTTCAGAGAAACACAGCTTGGTGCAAAATATGGGCCAAAGGTAAATAGGAGGACATAGTGGTGCTCATTATATGCCTTCCCTGCATATGTTAAGTGTTCTACGAATATTTGCTCATTGTTAACATAGGACAAATGCTGCAGGCAATAAAAATATATTACAGGTAATTTTTTGACCCCAGGATTTTTTAAAACTATCATGTGTAAAAGATTTTAAATACTCCATTTACATTTGCTAAACAATAATTAAATTCTCTAAAATCGGCTTGAATATACAAATTACATTCAAGTTTTGGATAGTTTTTAAGGATTTTTCTGTAATCGCTAAGGATGCTATCCCCAACTCTACCCGCCCCCCCCCCCATCTACATCAGAGTTTCCTTTCCATCTTGCAGATTGCTACCTTGGAAAAATTCAGACAGAAGCAAGTTTTCTAATCAAGTGCCACCTAATGGTGTGTCAGTATTTGGCTATATCAAATCTTAAATCCACCAAACGAATTTTACTAAGTTTGATGCCAGAATCAAACAACTTTATAGGTCATAAGCTAAAAGCATGATGTCTATGTGAGTTTTGATGATGGTGGCTGGTAGTTTATTTTTCCAAAGGGGTGGAACTGTCTTCCACTTCTTCTTCAAAGGAAATGATGCTTCTAAAATATCCCACATAGAAAATAGAGATGAAAGCTTTGATAAACATAATGGTCCCACACACAAAGATGTCTAAGCCCTAATTCCTAAAACCTATGAGCATATTATGTATCATGTCAAAAGGGACATTGATGATGTAATTAAGGTTGCAAACTTTAAAATAGAGAGTATTCTATTTGATCTGGTGAGCCCAGTCTAATCACATGAGCCTTTACAAACAGAGAACTTTCTCCAGTAGGAGGCAGGAGAGCTGAGGCAGAAAGAGAAGTGAGACAGACTCGAAGCATTAGGACTCAATGCATCATTGCTGGCTTTGAAGATGTAGAAGCAATGTGACAAGGAAAATTTAAGGAGCTGAGAGGGGCTCCAGGCTGACAGCAAGACAGGAAACTAGCCCTCAGCCATATAACCACAAGGAACTGTATTTCACTAACAACCAAGGTGAACGTATAAGTGGATTCTTCCCCAGAGTCTCCAGAAAGGAATAAAGCCCTGCTCACATCTTGATTTTGGCATTTTGAGATCTGAAGGTGAGTACCTTGCCAAGTCCACCAGACTTCTTTTTTTTTAAATAAATTTATTTATTTATTTATTTTTATTTTAATAAATTTATTTATTTATTTTAATTTTTTTCCGGTACGCCGGCCTCTCACTGTTGTGGCCTCTCCCGTTGCGGAGCACAGGCTCCAGACGCACAGGCTCAGCGGCCATGGCTCACGGGGCCAGCCGCTCCGCGGCACATGGGATCTTCCCGGACCGGGGCACGAACCCGTGTCCCCTGCATGGGCAGGTGGACTCTCAACCACTGTGCCACCAGAGAAGCCCTATTTATTTATTTATTTATTTATTTATTTTTGGCTGTATTGGCTCTTAGTTGCTGCGCACGGGCTTTCTCTAGTTGCAGCAAGCAGGGGCTACTCTTTGTTGCAGTGCATGGGCTTCTCATTGCAGTGGCTTCTCTTGTTGCAGAGCACAGGCTCTAGGCGTGCAGGCTTCAATAGTTGTGGCACCTGGGCCCAGTAGTTGTGGCTCATGGGCTCTAGGGTGCAGGCTCAGTAGTTGTGGCGCACGGGCTTAGTTGCTCCGCGGCATGTGGGATCTTCCCAGACCAGGGCTCGAACCCATGTCCCCTGCATTGGCAGGTGGATTCTTAACCACTGTGCCGCCAGGGAAGTCCCCCAACCAGACTTCTGACTACAGAACAGTGAGATAATAAATGGGTGTTGTTTTACGTTTTTGGCAATTTGTTACACAGCAATAGAAAACTAATACAAGAGCTATCGGAAAGGGGTTTAGGGGCCCCATGTGCTTAAAAAGTTCTTAGGGAAGGTAAGGGGGAAGGTGCTTAAATTTAAAAATTGGAAGACACATTCAGGGATATAAATAAAAACATTATGAGAAGGATTATGTTATATCACAGAACCAGGGTTTGGGGCTCACGGGTTGGCTGGGATATTGAACTCTGCAGCAGGCATGGAACTGGCCTGATAGATTTAGCTACCGTTGTACAAATTCAGAAAGACTCAGAATGAAGACAAGAAGTGGGACCCTTATTTATATCTGATGTCGGGGGATTCTTTGAGAAAGTAACAACAATGGTACTACTGCTTTTTGCCCCCAGCTTGTCATTACTGGAGTTTTCTACTTAACTCGTACAAAGCCAGTCAGTCACACCTGCCCCAAAGCATTAGTCCAGTCTTGTACTGGCCGAGAGTATGAACAGCTGTAAGATGAGGGCATACTTGGTGTCCTCCCTGGAAAAAAAGCCAGTCCTTTCAGGAAGTGAACATACAAGGCCACTGTTCTCCCGTGAGGGGACAGGACCAAAACAAGAAACACATTTTTTTTTTCTATAGTACTTTTCTTTTAATGTATTCTTTTCTTTTCTTTTTCTTTTTTTAATTTATTTTATTTATTTATTCTTTTTTTGGCTGCGTTGGGTCTTCGTTGCTGCGTGCAGGCTTTCTCTAGTTGCGGCGAGCGGGGGCTACTCTTTGTTGTGGTGCGTGGGCTTCTCATTGCAGTGGCTTCTCTTGTTGTGGAGCACAGGCTCTAGGCGCATGGGCTTCAGTAGTTGTGACTCACGGTCTCTAGAGCGCAGGCTGAGTAGCTGTGGCACATGGGCTTAGTTGCTCCACTGCATGAAGAAACACATTTCTTGTCATCTGGCTTATTGTTTTCAAATCTCTATTCTGTCCCAATTCCATAAATTCTTTCAAAGGTGTGAGATTCAAGAAACCTAGGGCCTTTTCTCAGTTCTAGTCTTCTAGTTTGAACTTTATGATTTAATGTGATTGTCAAGGAATAAGAATGAAACAATTCCAGTGCTATATAAACTATAGAAATAATGGCAAGGTTTTCAGTTTATTTTGAAGCTAACATACACACATGCACACATACATGCAATCCAAATCAGACTAGTCTTACTTAAGCCACTTATATGGAATTTATAAACATACATCCAAAGTGGAATACTATCAAATCTAATCCATTAGTACAATATATGAAAATAATAACATTCCATTACCAAGCAGGGCTTGGCCCAGAAATGCAAGGGTAATCAAAACTTTACAATTTATAAATACTATACACAGATGATGTCTGTTTTGTACTAGCATAGTCCTGCTGTTTAGCACAGTGCCTGGCACACAGTGGACAATAAGTATTTGCTGAATGACTAAATGAATATTCATTGTCAATAATCCATTGGAAAATAAAGTGAGAAAAAGCTCGCATTGAAGTAACAATTACAGCAATTTTATATAAATACATAAAAATGTATACAAGTATGCCTTGTTTTATTGCACTTTGATTTATTGTGCTTTGCAGATATGGTATTTTTTTTTACAAATTGAAGGTTTATGGCAACCCTGTGTCGAGCAAGTCTGTCGACGCCATTTTTCTAACAGCATTTGCTCACTTTGTGTCTCTGTGCCACGTTTTGGTGATTCTTGCAATATCTCAAAATTTTTCATTATTATTAAGTTTGTTACGGTGATCTGTTATGAGTGATCTTTAATGTTGCTACTGTAATTGTTTGGGGGTGCTACAAACCACACCCATGTACGATGCTGAACTTCATTAATAAATGTTGTGTGTGTTCTGACTGCTCCACCGATTGGCTGTTCCCCCATCTCTCTCCCTCTCCTTGGTCCTCCCTATTCCCTGAGACACAGCAGTATTGAAATTAGGTCAGTACTAACTCTACAACGGCCTCTTAACTGTTCAAGAGAAGGGAAGAGTCGTATGTCTCTCACTTTAAATCAAAGGTAGAAATGATTAAGCTTAGTGAGGAAGGCATGTCGAAAGCTGAGACAGGCTGAAAGCTAGGCCTCTTGAGCCAAACAGCCAAGTTGTGAATGCAGAGGAAAAGTTCTTGAAGGAAATTAAAAGTGCTACTCCAGAGAACACACAAATGATAAGAAAGAAAAACAGCCTATTGCTGATATGGAGAACGTTTTAGTGGTCTGCATAGATCAAAGCAGCCACAACATTCTCTTAAGCCAAAGCCCAATCCAGAGCGAGACTCTAACTCTCTTCAGTTCTCTGGAGGCTGAGAGAGTTGAAGAAGCTGCAGAAGAGAAGTTTGAAGTTAGGAGAGGTTGGTTCATGAGGTTTGAGGAAAGAAGCTGTCTCCATCACATAAAAGTGCAAGGTGAAGCAGCAAGTGCTGATGGAGAAGCTGCAGCAAGTTAGCCAGAAGATGTAACTAATATAATTCATGAAGGTGGCTACACCAGATTTTCAGTGTCGGTGAAACAGCCTTCTATTGGAAGAAAATGCCATCTAGGACTTTCATAGCTAGAGAGGAGAAGGCAATGCTTGGCTTCAAACTTCAAAGGACAGGCTGACTGTCTTGTTACGAGCTAATGCAGCTGGTGTCTTTAAGTTGAAGCCAGTTCTCATTTACCATTCTGAAAATCCTAGGGCCCTTGAGGACTGAGGCTAAGTCTACTCTGCCTGTGCTCTGTAAGGGGAAAACAAAGCCTGGATGACAGCACATCTGTATACAACATGGTTTACTGAATATTTTAAGTCCACTGTTGAGACCTACTTCTCAGAAAAAAAAGATTCCTTTCAAAGTATTGCTGCTCACTGACAATGCACCTGGTCACCCAAAAGCTCTAATGGAGATGTACAAAGAGATTAGTGTTGTTTTCATGACTGCTAACACAACATCCATTTTGCAGTCCTTGGATCACGGGGTAATTTTGACTTTCAAGTCTTATTATTTAAGAAATACATTTTGTAAGGCTATAGGTGCCATAGATTGTGATTCCTCTGATGGATATGGGCAAATTCAATTGAAAACCTTCTGAAAAGGATTCACCATTTCAGATGCCATTAAGAACATTCATGGTTCATGTGAAGAGGTCAAAATATTAGCATTAACAGGAGTTTCAAAGAAGTTGGTTCCAACCCTTATGGATGACTTTGAAGGGTTCAGGACTTCAGTAAAGGAAGTAACTAGTAAGAGAAATAGTAAGAGAACTAGAATTAGAAGTAGAGCCTAAAGATGTGACTGAATGGCTGCAACCTCATGATAAAACTTTAATGGATAAAACTTGAAGTGACAATAAAGGATTTAGAATATTACATAAACTTATTTGATAAAGCAGCAGCAGGGTTTGAGAGGATTGACTCCAATTTTGAAAGAAATTCTGCTGTGGGTAAAATGCTATCAAACAGCATCACATGCTATAGAAAAATTATTCATGAAAGGAAGAGTCCATTGATGTGGCAGACTTCATTGCTGTCTTATTTTAAGAAATTGCCACAGTCACCCCAACCTTGAGCAACCACCACCCTCATTAGTCAGCAGCCATCAGCATCAAGGCAAGACCCTCCACCAGCAAAAAGGATCAGATGATCAAGGATCAGATGATAGTTAACATTTTTTAACAATAAGGTTTTTAATTAAGGTATGTACATTTTTTATATATGATGCTATTGTACACTTAATAGACTATAGTATGATGTAAACATAACTTTTATATGCACTGGAAAAAACAAAATAGTTCATGTGAGTCACTTTATTGTGACTTTATTGCAGTGGTCTGGAACTAAATGTACAGTATCTCCAAGGTATGCCTGTATATATGTGCGTATATATATTTGTGTGTGTATATGTATGTACGTGTATATATATCACCAGAAATAAGTACTTAATGTAAAGTTTAAAAATAAACTTAGAAAATAAATAACTAAATAACTAAATAAATAAACTTAGGGCTTCCCTGGTGGCACAGTGGTTAAGAATCTGCCAGCCAATGCAGGGGACACAGGTTTGAGCCCTGGTCTGGGAAGATCCCACATGCTGCAGAATAACTTAGCCCGTGCGCCACAACTACTGAGCCTGTGCTCTAGAACCCGCGAGCTGCAACTACTGAGCCCGCATGCCACAACTACTGAAGCCCGCACGCCTAGAGCCCGTGCACCGCAGCAAGAGAAGCCACCACAATGAGAAGCCCAAGCACTGCAATGAAAAGTAGCCCCCGCTTGCTGCAACTAGAGAAAGCCCGCATGCAGCAACGAAGACCCAATGCAGCCAAAGATAAATAATAACTTAAAAAATAATAATAATAAAATAAATAAATAAACTTAAAATGTGTGAAGATCTACCTGAAAGAAAGAGGTAGATTTTACCAGGGTACATAAAAGAAGATAAATACATGTAAAACAATGTGACTGTAGTTAACAATACTGTATTTTATACTTGAAATTGCTAAGAGGGTAGATCTTAAGTATTCTTACCACAAAAAAAGAAAAGAAAAAGGAAACAAGAGGGGCTTCCCTGGTGGCGCAGTGGTTGAGAGTCTGCCTGCCAATGCAGGGGACACAGGTTCGTGCCCCGGTCCGGGAGGATCCCACATGCCGTGGAGCAGCTGGGCCCGTGAGCCATGGCCGCTGAGCCTGCGCATCCAGAGCCTGTGCTCCACAACGGGAGAGGCCACAACAGTGAGAGGCCCGTGTACCGCAAAAAAAAGAAAAGGAAACGAGAAGAGGGCTTCCCTGGTGGCACAGTGGTTAAGAATCTGCCTGCCAATGCAGGGGACCCAGGTTCGATCCCTGGTCTGGGAAGATCCCACATGCCTTGGAGCACCTAAGCCTGTGCGCCACAACTACTGAGTGGGCACTCTAGAGCCCATGAGCCACAACTACTGAGCCCATGTACCAAAACTACTGAAGCCCACACACCCGGAGCCCATGCTCTGCAACAAGAGAAGCCACCGCAATGAGAAGCCTGTGCACTGCAACGAAGAGTAGCCCCCACTTGCCACAACTAGAGAAAGCCTGTGTGCAGCAACGAAGACTCAATGCAGCCAAAAATAAATAATTAAATTTGTAATAAATAAATACAAACAAACCATTGGGTTAAAAAAAATGTTGGCAGTATGACATGTACACAAATGTTTAATATCCTTAACTTTAAAAACACTCTTGCAAAGCAGAAGGAAAAAGACATATATCCCAGTAGAAAAAAATGAACAAAAGGCAATTCACAAAAGTAGAATACAAATAAAAAAAAGAAAGTTTACCTCACTAACTAACATGGAAATGCAGATCAACATAAGTTATCTTTTTTTGCATCCCAGATTGGCAATGAGTTAAATAATGATAGTATAACTACTGGGAAGCAAGGACTTCATATACTGAAGAGGCAGATAAAAACCTTAAAAACATGACCTGGAAATATGGTATCTAGAATTTTCTTCTGAAGAAAAGATCAAGTGACACATGTAAAGATTTATATCCACAATTAGAGATCTAAATGTAAGACCGGACACTATAAAACTCTTAGAGGAAAACATAGGAAGAACACTCTTTGACATAAATCACAGCAAGGTCTTTTTTGACCCACCTCCTAGAGTAATGGAAATAAAAACAAAAATAAACAAATGGGACATAATGAACCTCAAAAGCTTTTGCAAAGCAAAGGAAACTACAAACAAGATGAAAAGACAACCCTCAGAATGGGAGAAAATATTTGCAAATGAATCAACAGACAAAGGATTAATGTCCAAAATATATAAACAGCTCATGCAGCTCAATATTAAAAAAGCAACCCAATCCAAAAATCGGCAGAAGACCTCAATAGACATTTCTCCAAAGAAGACATACAGATGGCTAAGAAGCACATGAAAAGCTGCTCAACATCACTAATTATTAGAGAAATGCAAATCAAAACTACAATGAGGTATTACTTCACACCAGTTAGAATGGGCATCATCAGAAAACCTACGAACAACAAATACTGGAGAGGGTGTGGAGAAAAGAGAACCCTCTTGCACTGTTGGTGGGGATGTAAATTGATACAGCCACTATGGAGAACAGTATGGAGGTTCCTTAAAAAACTAAAAATAGAATTACCATATGACCCAGCAATTCCACTACTGGGCATATACCCAGAGAAAACCATAATTCAAAAAGACACATGCACCCCAATGTTCATGGCAGCAGTATTTACAATAGCCAGGTCATGGAAGCAACCTAAATGCCCATCGACAGACGAATGGATAAAGAAGAAGTGGTACATATATACAATGGAATATTACTCAGCCATAAAAAGGAGCGGAATTGGGTCATTTGTAGAGACGTGGATAGATCTAGAGACTGTCACACAGAGTGAAGTAAGTCAGAAAGAGAAAAACAAATGTCGTATATTAATGCATATATGTGGAACCTAGACAAATGGTACAGATGAACTGGTTTGCAGGGCAGAAATTGAGACACAGATGTAGAGAACAAAAATATGGACACCAATGGGGGAAAGTGGCAGGGGGGTGGGTGGTGTTTTGAATTGAATTGGGAGATTGGGATTGACATATATAGACTAATATGTATAAAATGGATAACTAATAAGAACCTGCTGTGTAAAAATATAAGTAAAATAAAAATTTTTTTTTAAAGTATCATCAAATAGAGAAGATGGCAGAGTAGGACGTGCTCTCTCTCCCTCTTGCGAGAGCACCGGAATCACAACTAACTGCTGAACAGTCATCGACAGGAAGACACTGGAATTCACCAGAAAAGATATCCCACATACAAAGACAAAGGAGAAGCCACAATGAGATGGTAGGAGGGGTGCAATCATAATGAAATCAAATCCCATAACTGCTGGGTGGGTGACTCACAAACTGGAGAACACTTATACCACAGAAGTCCACTCACTGGAGTGAAGGTTCTGAGCCCCACGTCAGGCTTTCCAACCTGGGGGTCCGGCAACGGGAGGAGTGATTCCTAGAGAATCAGACTTTGAAGGCTACTGGGATTTCATTGCAGGACTTTGACAGGACTGGGGGAAAAAGAGACTCCATTCTTGGAGGGCACACACAAAGAAGTGTGCACATCGGGACCCAGGGGAAGGAGCAGTGACGCCATAGGAGACTGAACCAGACCTACTGCTAGTGTTGGAGGGTCTCCTGCAGAGGCGGGGGGTGGCTGTGTCTCACCATAAGGACAAGGACACTGGCGGCAGAAATTCTGGGGAGTACTCCTTGGCGTGAGCCCTCCCAGAATCCACCATTAGCTCCACCAAAGAGCCCAGGTAGGCTCCAGTGTTGGGTCACCTCAGGCCAAACAACCAACAGGGAGGGAACCCAGCCCCACCCATCAGTAGACAAGTGGATTAAAGTTTTACTGAGTTCTGCCCACCAGAGCAACAGCCAGCTCTACCCACCACCAGTCCCTCCCATCAGTAAACTTGCTCAAGCCTCTTAGATAGCCTCATCCACCAGAGGGCAGACAGCAGAAGCAAGAAGAACTACAATCCTGCAGCCTGTGGGACAAAAACCACATTCACAGAAAGATAGACAAGATGAAAAGGCAGAGGGCTATGTACCAGATGAAGGAACAAGATAAAACCCCAGAAAAACAACTAAAAGAAGTGGAGATAGGCAACCTTCCAGAAAAATAATTCAGAATAATGATAGTGAAGATGATCCAGGACCTCGGAAAAAGAATGGAGGCAAAGATCGAGAAGATGCAAGAAATGTTTAACAAAGACCTAGAAGAATTAAAGAACAAACAAACAGAGATGAACAATACAATAACTGAAATGAAAACTACACTAGAAGGAATCAATAGCAGAATAACAGAGGCAGAAGAATGGACCTGGAAGACAGAATGGTGGAATTCACTGCTGCAGAACAGAATAAAGAAAAAAGAATGAAAAGAAATAAAGACAGCCTAAGAGACCTCTGGGACAACATTAAACGTAACAACATTCGCATTACAGGCGTCCCAGAAGGAGAAGAGAGAGAGAAAGGACCAGAGGAAATATTTGAAGAGATTATAGTCGAAAACTTCCCTAACATGGGAAGGAAATAGCCACCCAAGTCCAGGAAGTGCAACGAGTCCCATACAGGATAAACCCAAGGAGAAACACGCCGAGACACATAGTAATCAAATTGGCAAAAATTAAAGACAAAGAAAAATTATTGAAACCAGCAAGGGAAAAACAACAAATAACATACAAGGGAACTCCCATAAGGTTAACAGCTGATTCCTCAGCAGAAACTCCACAAGCCAGAAGGGAGTGGCATGATATATTTAAAGTGATGAAAGGGAATAACCTACAGCCAAGATTACTCTACCCAGCAAGGATCTCATTCAGATTTGATGGAGAAATCAAAAACTTTACAGACAAGCAAAAGGTAAGAGAATTCGTCACCACCAAACCTGCTCTACAACAAATGCTAAAGGAACTTCTCTAAGTGGGAAACACAAGAGAAGAAAAGGACCTACAAAAACAAACCGAAGGGGCTTCCCTGGTGGCACAGTGGTTGAGAGTCCACCTGCCGATGCAGGGGACACGGGTTCATGCCCCGATCTGGGAAGATCCCACATGCCGCGGAGCAGCTGGGCCCGTGAGCCATGGCCGCTGAGCCTGTGCGTCCGGAGCCTGTGCTCTGCAACAGGAGGGGCCACAACAGTGAGAGGCCCGCAAACCGCAAAAAAAAAAGAAAAAAAAAAAACAAACCGAAAACAATTAAGAAAATGGTCATAGGACCATACATATTGATAATTACCTTAAATGTGAATGGATTATAATGCTCCAACCAAAAGACACAGGCTTGCTGAATGGGTACAAAAATAAGACCCATATATATGCTGTTTACAAGAGACCCACTTCAGACCTAGGGACACATACAGACTGAAAGAGAGGGGATGGAAAAAGATATTCCATGCAAATGGAAATCAAAAGAAAGTTGGAGTAGCAATACTCATATCTGATAAAATAGACTTTAAAATAAAGAATGTTACAAGAGGCAAGGAAGGACACTACATAGTGATCAAGGGATCAATCCAAGAAGAAGATATAACAATTATAATTATATATGCACCCAACATAGGAGCACCTCAATACATAAGGCAACTGCTAACAGCTATAAAAGAGGAAATCGACAGTAACACAGTAAGAGTGGGGGACTTTAACCCTTCACTTACACCAATGGACAGATCAACCAACATGAAAATAAATAAGGAAACAGAAGCTTTAAATGATACAATAGACCAGATAGATTTAATTGATATTTATAGGACATTCCATCCAAAAACAGAAGATTACACTTTCTTTTCAAGTACGTACAGAACATTCTCCAGGAGATATCACATCTTGGGTAACAAATCAAGCCTCAGTAAATTTAAGAATATTGAAATCATACCAAGCATCTTTTCTGACCACAGAGCTATGAGATAAGAAATGAATTACCGGGAGAAAAATGTGAAAAACATAAACACATGGAGGCTAAACAATACGTTACTAAATAAACAAGAGATCACTGAAGAAATCAAAGAGGAAATTAAAAAATACCTAGAGACAAATGACAATGACGACGATCCAAAGCCTATGGGATGCAGCAACAGCAGTTCTAAGAGGGAGTTTTATAGCTATACAAGCCTACCTCAAGAAACAAGAAAAATCTCAAATAAACAATCTAACCTACACCTAAAGGAACTAGAGAAAGAAGAACAAACAAAACCCAAAGTTAGCAGAAGGAAAGAAATCATAAAGATCAGAGCAGAAATAAATGAAATAGAAACAAAGAAAACAATAGCAAAGATCAATAAAACTAAAAGTTGGTTCTTTGAGAAGATAAACAAAATTGATAAACCATTAGCCAGACTCATCAAGAAAAAGAGGGAGAGGACTCAAATCAATAAAATTAGAAATGAAAAAGGAAAAGTTACAACAGACATGGCAGAAATGCAAAGCATCCTAAGAGACTACTACAAGCAACTCTATGCCAATGAAATGGACAACCTGGAAGAAATGGACAAATTCTTACAGAGGTATAACTTTCCAAGACTGAACCAGGAAGAAACAGAAAATATGAAGAGACCAGTCACAAGTAATGAAATTGAAACTGTGATTAAAAATCTTCCAACAAACAAAAGCCCAGGACCAGATGGCTTCAAAGGTGAATTCTGTGAAACATTTAGAGAAGAGCTAACACCCATCCTTCTCAAACTCTTCCAAAAAATTGCAGAGGAAGGAACACTCCCAAACTCATTCTATGAGGCCACCATCACCCTGATAGCAAAACCAGACAAAGATACTACAAAAAAAGAAAATTACAGACCAATACCACTGATGAATATAGATGCAAACATCCTCAACAAAATACTAGCAAACAGAATCCAACAATACACTGAAAGGATCATACACCATGATTAAGTGGGATTTATCCCAGGGATGCAAGGATTCTTCAATATATGCAAATCAATCAATGTGATACACCATATTAACAAATTGAAGAATAAAAACCATATGATCATCTCAGTAGATGCAGAAAAACCTTTTGACGAAATTCAACACCCATTTATGATAAAGACTCTCCAGAAAGTGGGGACAGAGGGAACCTACCTCAACATAATAAAGGCCATATACGAGAAACCCACAACAGACATCATTCTCAGTGGTGAAAAACTGAAAACATTTCCTCAGGATCAGGAACAAGACAAGGATGTCCACTCTCGCCACTGTTATTCAACATAGTTTTGGATGTTTCAGCCACAGCAGTCAGAGAAGAAAAAGAAATAAACGGAATACAAATTGGAATAGAAGAAGTAAAACTGTCACTGTTTTCAGATGACATGATACTACACATAGAGAATCCTAAAGATGCCACCAGAAAACTACTAGAGCTAATCAATGAATTTGGTAAAGTTGCAGGATACAAAATTTATGCACAGAAATCTCTCTCTCTTTTTTTTTTTGCACAGAAATCTCTTGCATTCCTATACACTAATGATGAAAAATCTGAAGGAAAAATTAAGTAAACATCCCCATTTACCATTGCAGCAAAAAGAATAAAATACCTAGGAATAAACTTACCTAGGGAGACAAAAGACCTGTATGCAGAAAACTATAAGACACTGATGAAAGAAATTAAAGATGATACCAACAGATGGAGAGATATACAATGTTCTTGGATTGGAAGAATCAATATTGTGAAAATGACTACACTACCCAAAGCAATCTACAGATTCAATGCAATCCCTTTCAAATTACCAAAGGCATCTTTTACAGAACTAGAACAAAAAAATCTTAAAATTTGTATGGAGACACAAAAGACCCGAATAGCCAAAGCAGTCTTGCGGGAAAGAAAAGGAGCTGGAGGAATCAGACTCCCTGACTTCAGACTATATTGCAAAGCTACAGTGATCAAAACAATATGGTACTGGCACAAACACAGAAATAGATCAATGGAACAAGATAGAAAGCCCAAAGATAAACCCACGCACCTATGGTCAACTAATTTATGACAAAGGAGGCAAAGACATACAGTGGAGAAAAGACAGTCTCTTCAATAAGTGGTGCTGGGAAATCTGGACAGGTACATATAAAAGAATGAAATTAGCACACTCCCTAACACCATACACAAAAATAAACTCAAAATGGATTAGACACCTAAATGTAACACCAGACACTGTAAAACTCTTAGAGGAAAACATAGGAAGAACACTCTTTGACATAAATCACAGCAAGATCTTTTTTGACCCACCTCCTACATTAATGGAAATAAAAACAAAAATAAACAAACGGGACCTAATGAAACTTCAAAGCTTTTGCACAGCAAAGGAAACCATAAACAAGACGAAAAGACAACTCTCAGAATGGGAGAAAATATTTGCAAACGAATCAATGGACAAAGGATTAATCTCCAAAATATATAAACAGCTCATGCAGCTCAATATTAAAAAAACAAACAACCCAATCCAAAAATGGGCCAAAGACCTAAATAGACATTTCTCCAAAGAAGACATACAGATAGCCAAGAAGCACATGAAAAGCTGCTCAACATCACTAATTATTAGAGAAATGCAAATCAAAACTACAGTGAGGTACCACCTCACAACAGTTAGAATGGGCGTCATCAGAAAATCTACAAACAACAAATGCTGGAGAGGGTGTGGAGAAAAGGGAACCCTCTTACACTGTTGATGGGAATGCAAATTGATACAGCCACTATGGAGAACAGTATGGAGGTTCCTTCAAAATCTAAAAATAGGGCTTCTCTGGTGGTGCAGTGGTTGGGAGTCCACCAGCTGATGCAGGGGACACGGGTTCATACCCCGGTCTGGGAAGATCCCACATGCCGCAGAGCGGCTGGGCCCGTGAGCCATGTCCGCTGAGCCTGCGCATCCGGAGCCTGTGCTACACAACGGGAGAGGCAACAGCAGTGAGAGGCCCTCGTACCGCAAAAAAAAAAAAAACTAAAATTAAATTACCGTATGATCCAGCAATCATACTACCAGACATATACCCAGAGAAAACCATAATTCAAAAAGACACATGCACCCCAATGTTCATTGCAGCACTATTTACAATAGCCAGGTCATGGAAGCAACCTAAATGCCCATCAACAGATGAATGGATAAAGAAGTTGTGGTACATATATACAATGGAATATTACTCAGCCATAAAAAGAATGAAATTGGGTCATTTGTAGAGATGTGGATGGATCTAGAGACTGTCACACAGAGTGAAGTAAGTCAGAAAGAGAAAAACAAATATCATATATTAACGCATATATGTGAAACCTAGAAAAATGGTACAGATGAACTGGTTTGCAGGTCAGAAATTGAGACACAGATGTAGAGAACAAATGTATGGACACCAAGGGGGGAAAGTGGTGGTGGGGTGGGGGGTGTGTGATGAATTGGGCAATTGAGATTGACATGTATACACTGATGTGTATAAAATTGATGACTAATAAGAACCTGTTGTATAAAAATATAAATAAAATAAAATACAAAAATTAAAAAAAAAGTTATAATGTACCTGTAGGCACAAGGCAAAAAAAAAAAAAAAAAAGACATATAGCCAACAAATAGCAAAATGGCAGGTATAAATCTTACCTTATCAGTAATTCAATGTAGATGGACTAGACATTCCAATTAATAGGCCAAGATTTTCAGAAAGGATAAAACAACAACTATATACCGTCTATAACAGGTACATTTTAGATTCAAAGACACAGATAGGTTGAAAGAAAAGAGATGGAAAAAGACATACTATGAAAACAGTAAGCAAAAGAGAGCTGAAATGTCCATATAAATGTAAGACAAAGTGGACTTTATACTAAAAATTGTTACTAAAGACAAAGAAGGAGATTATATAAGTATAACATGACCAATATCTAAAGAAGACATAATAATTATAAACATAGGTTTATTATATATATATATGTGTATATATATATATATATATCAGAGCCCCAAAATTCATGAAGCAAAAATAGTCATAACTGAAAGGAGAAATAGACAACTCAATCATAATACTTGAAGTCTTTAATATCCTATTTTCAATAATGGAAAGAATAACTAGGTAGAAGATCAACAAGGAAAAAGAAGAATTGAACAACACTATAAATCAACTTACAGATATCTATAAAATACGCTAACAATAGCAGAATACACTTTCTTCTCAAGTGCACATGGAATATTTTCCAGTATTAGATCATACGTTAGGCCATAAAAATTTTTTTCAATAAATTTAAAAGGATTGAAATCATACAAATATGCCTCTGATCACAATGAAATGTAAGTACAAATCTATAACAGAAGGAAATTTAGGAAATTCACAAATGTGTGGAAAACATACAATACACTCTTAAACAACCAGTGGGTCAAAGAAGTCACAGGGGAAATTACAAAGTACTTTGAGATGAATAAAATGAAAACCCAACATACCAAAACTTATGGAATGCAACTAAAACAGTGCTTAGGAGGAAGTGTATGGCTTTAAGTACTATATTAAAAAGAAGAAAGATCTCAAATTAATAACCTAACCTTTTACCTTAAGAAATGAGAAAAATACCAAAACCAAAGTTACAAGAAAGGAAGATTACAGGCCAACATCTCTGATGAATATAGATGTAAAAATTCTCAGCAAAGTATCCGCAAGCCAAATTCAACAATAATTAAGAGGATCAAAATCTATATATTTATTTATTAAAATTTAAAGGGGGGGCGGTGCTTCCCTAGTGGTCCAGTGGTTAAGACTCTGTGCTTCCATTGCAGGGGGCACAGGTTCAATCCCTGGTTGGGGAACTAAGATCCCATCCCACATGGCGCACGGTGTGGCAAAAAAAAAAAAAAAGAGGAATTCCCTGGCAGTCCAGTGGTTAGGACTCCACACTTCCACTGCTGGGGTGCTGGGTTCGATGCCTGGTCAGGGAATTAAGATCCTGCAAGCCACACGGTGAGACCAAAAATTACGAAATAAAAACTACAGAAATCTGTTGTGTTTCTGTACACTAATAATGAGCAATCAGAAAGAGAAATTAAGAAAACAATCCCATTTACAATTGCATCAAAAAGAATAAAATACCTAGGAAAAAATATAAGGAGATGAAAGACCTGTAAGCTATAAACTGTAAGACATTGATGAAAGAAATTGAGGAAGACACAAATAAATGGAAAAGACATTCCATAGTCATGGGCTGAAACAATTAGTTTATTTATTTATTTATTTATTTTATTTTACTTATTTTTGTCTATGTTGGGTCTTCGTTGCTGTGTGCGAGCTTTCTCTAGTTGTGGTGAGCAGGGGCTACTCTTTGTTGCTGTGCACAGGCTTCTCATTGCGGTGGCTTCTCTTGTTGCAGAGCACGGGCTCTAGGTGCGTGGGCTTCAGTAGTTGTGGCAGTCAGGCTCTAGAGAGCAGGTTCAGTAGTTGTGGCACACAGGCTTAGTTGTTCCGCAGCATGTGGGATCTTCCTGCACCAGGGCTCGAACCCATGTCCCCTGCATTGGCAGGCAGATTCTTAACCTCTGCACCACCAGGGAAGCCCAGTTAGGATTGTTAAATTATCTGTACTACCAAAGCAATCCACAGATTCAATACAATTCCTATCAAAATTCCAATGGCATTTTTCACAGAGCCAGAACAAACAATTCTAAAATTTGTATGGAACCAGGTAAGACCCCAAATAGCCAGAACAACCTTGAGAAAGAAGAACAAAGCTGGAGGTATCACACTCCCTGATTTCAAACCATGTTACAAAGCTATAGCAAACAGAACAGTATGGTATTGGCATTTAAAAAACCCCCACATAGATCAATGTAACATAATACCCCAGAAATAAACACATACATATTATGGTCAATTAATTTACAAGAAAGGAGCCAAGAATATACAATGGGGAAAGGACAGTCTCTTTCAAGAAATGAAAACCAGACAGCCACATAAAAAGAATGAAACCAGACCACTATCTCACACCATGCACAAAAATTATCTCAAAATGGATTAAAATCTTGAATATAAGACCAGAAACCATAAAACTACTAGAAGAAAACAGGCAGTAAGCTCCTTGACATTGTCTTGGTGATGATTTTTTTTTGGACTTGACACTAAAAGCAAAAGCAACAAAAGCAAAAATCAACAAGTGAGACCACATCAAAATAAAAAGCTTCTGAACAGCAAAAGAAACCACCAGTGAAATGAAAAGGCAACCTACTAAATGGAGGAAAATATTTGCAAATCATATATCTGATAAGGGGTTAATACCCAAAATATATGAAGAACTCATACAACTCAATAGCAAAAAACAAACAATCTAATTTTTTAAATGGGAAGAGGATCTGAAGAGACATCTTTCCAAAGAAGACATAGAGATGGCCAATAGGAAAATATGTTCAACATCCCTAATCATCAGGAAAATGCAAATCAAAACCCAATGAGATATCATCTCATACCTGTTAGAATGGCTATTGCCAAAAAGACAAGAAAAAAAGATGTGTTGGCAAGGATGTGGAGAAAAGGGAACTCTTGTGCACTATTGGTGGGAACGTAAATTGGTGCAGCCACTATAGAAAACAGTATGGAGTTTCCTCAAAAGGTAAAAAATAGGCCTACCATATTAACCACCTGGGTACTTATGCAGTCGGGAGGTCAGGAAGGGGAGCTCTCACACATGTACCACTCAAGTCAACACACATCCCAACAGGAAGAGATGGACCTTTCATCTCCAGGAGGAAGTGACACTACTCTACTACTGCCGGCAGGATGAAGAAAGATTTTCTTCTTGCCTGGCAACAACTCAGCTAATGAGAAACTGTCACAACTCAGCCAATGAAAAGCCATTCTACCTCAAACTTCTTGTTTCCTCCAGTAAAAGTTTTGTTTTTAACAGCCCCTCCCAACTTCTCTTTCTCCTCTATAAGAGTTTCCTTTCCTTTGCTTTATTGGACTTGCATGTGGTTCCCCATAGTTGCAGGTTCTGAATTGCAATTCTTTGCTGCTCCTGAATAAACCCATTTTGCTGGTAAAAAAAAAATAACTGGCTATTTTCTTGTTTTAGGTTAACAGTGAACATTTAAATTGCCTCATTTTTTATTATACAAAATGCCACAGTAGACATTTTAAAATTTGTACCTTAGAGCACATGTGGGAGAATTTTTCTAGGAGGGAAATTACTAGATTGTGGGGTATTTGCTTCTTAAATATTATGAGCTATTGCCAGATTGCTCTGAAAAGAGCATGTCCCATTTTACACTGGCACCAGTGTATATAGAAGTTTCAGTTGCTGCACAGCCTAGCCAGCTCTTGAAATATCTCTTTGTGGTTTTAATTTGCATTTCCCCATCCCTGATAGTTGAACACCTTTTCACATGTTTATTTGTGGTTTAGGCTTTTCTTCTAATTGCCTGTTCATGTCCTTTGATCACTATTCTACAGAAGTATTTCTCCCTCTTTTTAAATTGATTTTTTAAAGTTTTTTAATATATTCTAGATACTAATCTTTTGTTGATTATACACAATCTGTTGTTGATTATATGTAATGCAAATATATTCTCCCCTTCTCTGGTTTGTCTTTACTTTTTTTTTTATGACATCTTTTGTTGTACAGAAGTTTTTAATTTTTATACGGTTGAATATTTGAATCCTTTTCTTTTAAGGCTTGAGATTTTTGTGTCTTGTATAAGAAGTGTTTCTCTATGCCAAGGTCATAACATTTTCTCCTATTCATTATTACTTTGTATTTGTTAATACAATCAATCTGGTTAGTGTTAAGAGGGAAGGGGAAGACTGATCTGTCCCTTTAGAGGTGACTTTGCATATCTTGCCTGGATTCTTTAATGCTGATTTCATGGTTTAACTCTCTGTGGGTAGTTGTATTCTCCTTATTTCCAGGCTGCAGGGAAAGTTTTACTGAAACTTCCAAATCCTAGGCAGATTTTTATTTAATAAGCCTGGGATGGGGCCCCGGAATCTGAATTTTTGATATGCAATTCAGGTGATTTTGATGCAGAGTCCTTTTAAACTCCTCCGTAGTGCTTAGCCACCCTTCCAGGTGTCTGGAGACTTTGAAATGAACCCACTTTTTGCTAGCTGACGGCTTAGCCTCACTCTGCCTCTGGTTCCTCTTTGCAAAAGTCCCTCCCTGGAAGAATTCTTCCGTGAATGGTGAGTCCAATGTAGGAAGACTTGGCCCGGGCCTGGCATGTGGCAGGGCTCAGTAAATGATGGATGTTCATTAGCCCTGAAGGTCTCAAGTTCTGGGGTGAGCTGGCTCTGTCTCCCTCCTAGACTCATCTCTGCCCATGCTCCCCATCTTGGGCAAGTCACTTAACCCCTCAGAGCCTTAATTTCATCATCTGTAAACTGGTATTAATAATCCCTACTTTACGGGGCTGTTGGAAAAATTAGAAATGGTATATAAAATGCCCAGGACAGTGCCCAGAATGTGGTAGGCAAACTGAGCAGTTGTGTTTTTAATTCTGGAGAAGCTGAAACTTGAAGTTCAGAAGCTCTTCTCACTAGGCAGCCACAGATCCTGGGCAGTCCTGGGGCATCTCCTATTTCCCCTCCCAGTGCCTAGAACAATCCTGGACATACAGGCTTTCAGTAAAGTTTGATCAGTTCATGTTTCTTTCCAGCGTAATAGACAATTTTTACATTTTGTCAGCACCTCCAATGAAGCCACAAAACTGGACAACTATTTTTATTATTTTATTTAATAGGTGTTTGTACAGAGCTTACAATATGTAAGGCCCTGTTCTAAGTGCTTTATGTTAATTAACTCATTGCATCTTCATAATAACCCCATGAGGTAGATACTATTATTATTCCCATTGTCTAAATGGGGAAACTAAGCTAAAGGACAGCCCTACACGGAGTGAATTAAACCCTCCACGTGTGTTGCATTCAGAATAGTGGAACGAGACACCTGGAGAGAAGGTGCTACAGCCTTCTCAAAGCTTTCTGTCTCTGATTGAGTGGCTTAATATGAGAGGAAAATAACCTTTTGAATTGAAAATCATATTCTTCAACAATATTAGTTGTAAAAATTTTTTATATTTTATTTATTTTTGGCTGCATTGAGTCTTTGTTGCTGCGCACAGGTTTTCTCTAGCTGTGTCAAGTGGGGGCTGTTCTTTGTTGCGGTGCATGGGCTTCTCATTGAGGTGGCTTTTCTTGTTGTGGAGCATGGGCTCTAGGCATGCAGGCTTCAGAAGTTGCAGCGCGTGGGCTCAGTAGTTGTGGCTTGCGGGCTCTAGAGCACAGGCTCGGTAGTTGTGGCCCACAGGCTTAGTTGCTCCACAGCATGTGGGATCTTCCTGGACCAGGGCTCGAACCTGTGTCCCCTGCATTGGCAGGTGGATTCTTAACCACTGCACCACCAGGGAAGTCCCAAAAATTCTTATATTTTAAAACCCACCCTACCACATCATAACAATTGAGGTGGCTACTGTAAAAACTAACAAATAAATTGCAAACAACATGAGAAGTATTGGTGAGAATGTGGAGAAATTGGAACCCTTGTGGTGCACTGTTGGTGAGAATGGTGTAGTCGCTATGGAAAACAGTATGGCAGTTCCTCAAAAAATTAAAAAATAGAATTTATACAGAATACTGTATAATTCCACTTATATGAGGTACCTTCATAATCAAATTTATCAAGATGGAAAATAGAATGGTGGTTGCCAGGACCTGGGGGGCAGGGTGAAATAGGAAGGTATTATTTAATAGGTATAGAGTTTCAATCTTGCAAGATATGAATGTAATTAATGCCACAGAACAGTACACTCAAAAGTGGTTAGGATGGTAAATTTTGTTATATGTATTTTACCACAATAATAATAATAATAACAATAATAAATTTTTAAAAGAGAAAATAAACTACTTATGTGATGGTGGAAGAATGGACCGTAGGCACCAGGAGACCAATGCCTTGTCCATTCTATTCATTATCGTATGTACTCAAACAGCGCCTGGGCTTGTTGTAACTACTTAAAGATATTGGATGAATAAACGAACATTAGAAAACTGTTGCGGTCCGGGAGCCACACGCCCGGAGTTGAGTTCCCCAGTAAATGCGACCCGTGTCCCAACCAAGGACACCCGGGAATCACCAACACCAAGTAGAAAGATTAGCAAAGGATTTATACAAGTACAAGTATAGAAGCTTACACAAACTGTCCGGACAGGGTCCCACTCGGAGAGAAGTGAGTGAGACCCCGACTAACAGTCGGGCGAGGCCTTTATACCCTTCACAGGATGGGAAGTTCTCAAGGCGGCAGGGAGCTGTTTAATTTTGAATCAGCCAATCAGGAATCCGGTTCTTCCTGCCCCAAGCAAGTAAGCAAAGCAAGTTTTTTACAGAAGTCAAAATGTACTGTTAGCCCTGAAGCTGTTCTTCTGTTTCTTTCGTCACAAAACAAATCCTCCTGCTAACTCCTGTAGCCCATTAGGGAACCCTACAAGATATGGAAAGCAGTGTTGGGAGGAATGGAGAGGAAAAAGTGGAGTCAAGTTCAAGCCCAGTTATTCCAGCCACACTTGAGCCAGGGAAGAGCCAGCTAAAAGGCCCTTGCCGAGGTTGTGAGGTTTCCCTGACTGGGAAGCAGATAGAAGCTGGCGCTCAGGAAACTGATCTCTGTCTGCATCTGTTGGCCCCACCAGCTTCCCAGGGGCTCTCAAGAGGGACTGAGATGTTACCTGGGACTCCTCTCTCACTTCCTCACTCCTCAACAGTCACCATGACTTTTCCATGAGGCCTCCATCGCACCTCTAACTGATCCTTCCTTTCTACCTTACTGCTACTGGCCTGTAGCAAAGTGGTTTCTAGTCTGTCTCCTCACCTCTAATCCTTCTCTCCTCCAACCCAAATTATACAAAGTAATCTTTCTAAAATCAGTTTTCATACTTTAACAAAATCAATAATGAGCCTCATTCTCTACCTACTAAAATCTAAATTTAGATATTTAGAGGACTCCATGGAACTCCATCCTTTCCCAACTGACAAGCAGGCGGTGCTTCCTCTTACCCTACCTATTCTAGGATTTGGGGTGGGTTTTTTTCTTTTACTTTTTATTATGGAATATTCTAACATATGCAAAAGTAGAGAGTACAAAGGAATCCCTGTAGACCCATCCCGTAGCTTCAGCATTTGTCAACATATGGTCAAGCTTGCTGCATCTGTACCCCAACAACTCCCTGACCCCAGACACTACCATTTTTTTGATTCATGGGCTTTTTAATTCTTTGTTTTCTTCTCTGATTTTCAAATAATATTTCTTATAAAAATTTCAAACATCACAAATGTACAGAACAAAGAATGTGAAAGCCTCCCATAATCCCACATTCCTCAGATAATAATCATTGTTCATAGTTTAGTGTAGGTGTTTTTCAGATTCTTTTTTGCTGTGAATATATTAACATATAAACTAGTTAATATTTTTCACAATATTAATAACCATATTTAATCTGGTTTGCAAATTGTTTTTCCATTTAACAATATATCTTGGACAGGTTCCATATTAGATCATGTAGATCTGAGGCAGGAGACAGATGGGCCCCCAGGACAAATGGTTTGAGTTCGTTCCTTGTGGACCGATACTCCAAGACTGGAATAACAGGACAATTAAGAGAGGCGGCTGGGCCCTGCCCAGATAGAAGATAAGTGACCACATATTCCTCATTCTCAAAGTCAGAAGACCTCCCCAACTACACATGTGCAGAAAGGCTCCTTGGAGGTCAAAAGGGAAGTGATTCCAGCTAATAATGCTCACTTACCCATAGGCCTCTTTGGTAGAATTCATCTTGGCTAAGAGATGCACACGCACACATGGGAAAATCCTGAGCTATACCAAATACCGACTTTGAACCAGGCAAATCAAAATGACTGACCAAAGGAAACCCAGAAGAAATGCCCCATAAGTGATTCAGACTGCCACTAGGGGGCGACACTGTCTCTCTGAGCCCGCCCGTGTGTCTATCCACACGTACTGTACTCTTTTTTTCTCTTAATAAATACTTTACTTGTTTCACTACTGTGGGAATTCTTTTTCAGCAAAGCCATAGGGCCAGGGCCTTGTCACTGACCACTGGTCTAGTGGCTAGGATTTGGTGCTCTCACCACTGCGACCCGACCTCTATCACTGGCCGGGAACTGAAACCCTGCTTCAAGCTGTTGCAGGCTGAGGCCACCCGAGATCAGATCCACCTTGTTCTTTTTAACAGCCAGATTTTATTATACTATACGCTGTGCCATATTCTATCAGGTTGGCCGAAAAAGTTTGTTTCTGTAACATCTTAGGGAAAAACCCAAATGAAATTTTTGGCCAACCCAATATTTAACCAGCCCCTATAGATGGACAGTTGAGAGAGCAGTTTCCATCTTTTCATCGTTACAAAAAGTTTACAGTGAACATGCTTTTACATGTTTCTGCACTTGTGTAAGTATTTCTATAGGAAAGAGTCCCAGAAGTGGAATTGCTTGGTCCTCAGATGAAGGCATCTTAAGTTTAAACAGATGCTGTAAAATGTATGAAAAGTGTATAACAGTACTTATTTTGCCATATTCTTGCATATAATTAATCTTTCTCATCTTTGCCAAGCTAATAAATTTAAACAATTTCATTATGATTTTTTTTTTTTTTTTTCCTTGCGTTATGCGGGCCTCTCACTGTTGTGGCCTCTCCCATTTGCGGAGCACAGGCTCCGGACGCGCAGGCTCAGCGGCCATGGCTCACGGGCCCAGCCGCTCCGCGGCATGTGGGATCTTCCCGAAACGGGGCACGAACCCGCGTCTCCTGCATCGGCAGGCGGACTCTCAAGCACTGCGCCACCAGGGAAGCCCCTCATTATGATTTAAATTTTTAAAATTCTGAGTTTAAGCCTCTTTCCTTCTATTAACCAAGTATCAAAATTCCTGGGGGGGGGGCTTCCCTGGTGGCGCAGTGGTTGAGAGTCCACCTGCCGATGCGGGGGACGTGGGTTCGTGCCCCGGTCCGGGAGGATCCCACATGCCGTGGAGCAGCTGGGCCCGTGAGCCGTGGCCGCTGGGCCTGCGCGTCCGGAGCCTGTGCTCCTCAGCGGCAGATGCCACAACAGTGAGAGGCCCGCGTACCGCAAAAAAAAAAAAATCCTGGGAGGGGGTGGATGGAGAAGGCGCATTACTGGCAGAGGAACAAGGGGGAGAGAGAGCCTGAGCCTGGAGAGGTAGGCAGGTTCTAGATGGCAGGTGTGTTGAGCCTCAAGTTGATATAGCTGGACCATACTACAAGTTAGAAGGTTAGAACCAAAGAGTGACTAGGTCCAGTTCTCTGCATTCAGACTTGGTGTCCTTGAGTAGAGCCTGAAAGCCCACAGCCTGCCTCTGCCTTTATTTCTGGGAGGAGACTTTCTCCAGAAAAGTCTGACTTCAGACCACCAACACCTTCCCCTCAGCCTTCCCCCTTCAAATGCACCAGGGCTCAAGCAGGGTTTCAGCCAAAGATGGTGGACTTTGGGCTCATCTTAAGATTGAGACACTTAAATCATTAGTAGAAGACACTTTTGTAAAACTGTAATACATGAATTTCTATATTTCTCAATGTGTAAAATAATTAATAGCAACCAAAATTATTTTTTGCATCGGACCTGAATTCAGAAA
This sequence comes from Lipotes vexillifer, assembly GCF_000442215.2. NCBI lineage: Eukaryota > Metazoa > Chordata > Mammalia > Artiodactyla > Lipotidae > Lipotes > Lipotes vexillifer. Next base: position 1,885,281 of record NW_006795130.1, on the reverse strand, counting down.
ATTCAGTGTGTAGCCACTAACTTCATTCACTTTGTCAACCAACGTTTCCCGGAGGTTTCCTGAGTGGTACCAGGTATTGTTGCTAGATCCAGAGATACAAAGGAGAATAAGAGAGATTTGGAACAACTTCTATTTCAAAATAAACTGTCAATATCCAATATTATAAACAGATACAAAAAATAGAACTGACAAAAAGAGAATGAGTCAGCAAGAGAGACTCCCTGATCTGTGTTCAAAGGGATAAACACTAAATGCAAACAAAAACAAACAAAAATTTTTTTTACCATGTTTAAAGATTACCAAAAGGAGATAGTGCAAAAATACAGAAAATAATGTTTTAGAGTCAGCTGCAAGTGAATATGAACTATAATGAAAAAAAACTTGTTTCAAAATGCAGCTCATCTGATAACTTGGTTGTAATATACAAGAATCATGAGCAATTAAAAATATTTTTATCAAAAATGTATAACCTGAATCTAATCTTAGAGAAACATCAGACAAACCCAAACTGAAGGAAATTCTACAAAACAACTGGCCGGTAATCCTTGAAAACATCAAGATCATAAAGACTAGGTTGATTAAAGATGTTAAAAATAAATAAATAAATAAATAAAAATAAAAAGAATAGTAGTTTACAGTAAAAAAAAAAAAGACTAGGTTGAGGAACTCTTCCAGATTAAAAGAAATTAAGAAGACAAAACAACTAAATGCAGCCAAGAATGGATCCTTGACTGGGAAAGAAAGAGCTATTGAGGGCTTTATTGGGGCAATTAGTGAAATTTGAATATGAACTCCAGATTAGATAACAGTAATTTAACAATGTTAAATTTTCTGAATTTAATAACTGTACTGCGATTATTTAAAAGGATGTCTTTACTGTTAGCAGTAAAGATGAAAATATTTAGGGGTAAAAGTCTACAATTTGCTCTCAAATAGTTCATTAAAAAGATAATAATAGTATATATTGTATAGAGAGTGATAAAACAAATGTAGCAAAAATAAGAACAACTGGTGAAAATAGATGAGGAGCGTTGGGAGTTCACGGAATTGTTTTTGCAACTTTTCTGTAAATTTGACTTTTTTTCAAAATAAGAAGTGAAAAATAAAAAAGCCTTGGGAATTGCCTGGCCGTCCAGTGGTTAGGGCTCCGGGGATTAAGATTCTGCAAGCCGCGCAGAGCGGCCAAAACAATAAGTAAATAAAAATTAAAAAGCCTTTAAGATATGTAAAGATATAAAGAAATTTCTGATATCTCTGGTATGGGAGGGTTATTGTTTAGACTGGGTCCATCATGCTTTCTGGAAAGAGGGGGCTAACTATTCGAGTAAAGCAGAATTGGATGCCCGAACACAGCCCTCTGATGTCCCTTGTTCATGGAGTGCAGCTGTTAGAAAAGAAAGGATACCAATGGCTGAGCTCCAAAATGAAATCAGCTTTAGGGACAAGGTTTATCTTTGTACCTCTGCCCAATTTTGCCCCTGAACAGCAAGCAGTATGTGAGACCCTGGCAGCAATTCCTAACCTGGCCCACCTCTGCCAAAGGCTGAAAGTTGTCTGTACTCTCTTCCTTTTCCTTTTTTTTAAATTTGAATTTTCTTGATCCTTACCCGTGAGGCCAGGAATGCTCTGAAGTTTCCATAGATTGGAGTTAATCATTTGCATAACACAATCTGGGCCACCCTGTTCTTTTCTGGTGGAAAGGAACTTTGCTTTTCCTTGTAGGTCCCTGAGAAGATAAGTTGTGGGTCTTCTGAAGCTGCCCCAGGCCCTGCGGATGGAGATTTGCCCACCAGCTCTCTCAGCAGGGAGCCAGAGCACAGTGAGTCCCCACGGGCTGGGAGAGTCTGTCCTACTTGGGGCTAGACTGGGTGGGACTGGGCCAGGTGGGAGGTTGTGGGTGGACTTGTCAACTCTCAGTGTGACCTTGAACGTTGAGGCTACTCCTCCGAGGCTGGGATAATATCTTGAAAATTCAGTACATTTTCATTACAAGTTGACCATGACTGTTTCATGGAAGAAGCTGATAGGTCAGGAGAATATTTTTCCCTTGTGTACTATGCAGATTTACCTAGGAGGCATGGGTTCTTGGCACTCGCTCACTAAGTGGAACTACAGTCACTAACCAGGTATCTTTCGGGTGCTTCCCAGAGGTTCAAGTGGTCAGGGTCCCTGCCCTTAAGGAACTCAGAAAGAGGGAGAAGAGCCAATGTGTTAGGACAATACACTGTGTCATAGCAGAGAAAGAGCAATTACCTAGAACCTTGACAATATGTTTTTTTATTTTAAAGCTGAATGGCAAAAGCCACAAAAAAATTAAAAGGTAAGTGATAAACTAAAGGAAAAGGATTTGCATATGTGTCAACTGAAGAGCTAAATGAATGAAAAAAAAAAAAAGACCTATTACTCAATAGAAACTGAGGCCAAAGCAGACAATTCAATGAAAAGGAAACACAAATGGCTGTTAAACATATGAAAAGGTGTTCATCCTCACTCATAATAAGAGAAATGCAAATTGAAATTTCTACGGGATACCACTTTCACCTTGGCCAAAAACGAAGGTTGATAACGCTGTTGTGGAGAGCTGCAGAAACAGGCCCTCACTGGAACAACCTCTGTGGGGCAAGTTGGCCATAGCTGCAAATTTTTAAATGCACATCTTTGACCCAACAATTCCAATGTTAGGCACTTATCTTGCAGACATGTGTATCTTGCGAAATGTTACACTGTTAAGTGAAAAAAGCAAGGTACAGAACCGTGCATTATCATATGCTATTGTTACCAAGTCCAAACTCACTCTGCTCACCTCACGACAGGCCAATAAATTGGAGACGAGGTGTGGAGGCAAGGAATACGACTTTATTTGGAAAGCCGGCAGACCGAGAAGATGACAGACTAGTCTCTGAAAAACCGTCTTATTCGGGTTTGGATGCCAGTTTCTTTCATAGCACAGAGAAGGGGAGGAGATGAGGAAGTAAAGTAAAAAGGCCATAAGTTTTGCAAATATCACCTGGAATGGGCAGCCTTGGGGAGGGGATGTGTTAATTTCTTCTTTCTGAAGCCATCCACAGGTGGAACAGGGTCCGGATATTTCCCTGAACAAAGGCACTTTGGTTTAACATTCAGGCACAGGGGCAGGGTTCCCCAAGGCAGGCCATTATGTATAGACAGTATCCTTTTAGTGAACAAAAGCAGCTGAAAGCAAGGGTTAAAGTAAAAGAAACAGGTCCAACATGTAATCCGATTTGGCTCTTCCCTGTTGTACTATCAGTCGAGTTTATATCTCAAACCACATGGCTGTACCATAACTTTCTTAACTTTTCCCCCAATGCTGGATGCAGTGTTTCCATGTTTTTATGATTATAGGTAATGATGGATAGACATCTTTTGTACATGAATCTTTGCCTGCATCTCAGATTATTTCTTTAGGACAGTCCAGATTACTGCCTCAAAGAGAATTTATGATAACAACCACTACAGCTACCATCCCTGTTTGTTAAGCAGCCTGTACTTTTTCTTCATCCTCACAACAGCCCTGTGAGGTAGGGAGAAGCATCCCATTTTTCTCATCCTTGAGGAAAGGGGCTTAAAGGAGGCCAAGTGACTTGTCCAGGGGTACACAACTGGAATGGTGAGGATCAGGACTCACATCTGCTTGACTCCCACACCCCTGCTTTAGAGTCCGCTCAACTGCGTGGGGCATTTTTAAGGCTCTTGATAAACGTTGTCAAATTACTTTCCAGAAACCTCGCATCAGTTTACGGTCCCAGAGAGAGTGCTAAGCTTGCCACACCCAGGCCAATGTGGGGAGATTCCATATTTTCATTTTGCTAATTCAGAAGGGAAAAAAAATAGGGTCTCACACGTCTTTTTTTTTAAAATAAATTTATTTATTTGTTTATTTTTGGCTGCATTGGGTCTTTGTTGCTGTGCACGGGCTTTCTCTAGTTGTGGCGAGCGGGGGCTACTCTTCATTGCAGTGCGCGGGCTTCTCATTGCGGTGGCTTCTCTTGTTGCGGAGCACAGGCTCTAGGCGCACGGGCTTCAGTAGTTGTGGTGCACGGGGCTCAGTTGCTCCGCGGCATGTGGGATCTTCCCGGACCAGGGATCAAACCCGTGTCCCCTGCATTGGCAGGTGAATTCTTAACCACTGAGCCACCAGGGAAGCCCCTCACATGTCTTCAATAACTAGTAGATCTGAACATTTTTCGTAGGTTTATTAGCTATTTGTACTTTTCCTCTTTTTTTAAGTGTTCATGTTGGACTATGTATTCTTTAAAATATATCAAACTTTCTTTAAAATGTATCATGTCAATTCTTATCTAGTCTCAGTCAAAACACTGGCTCATGTGGGCAAAAGCAGCAGCCTAGGCAAGGTGATGGGTTGTTCCAGCTCCTGTGTCCTTGGCTTTACACTGGAGGTCCAAATCCAGGAGGTTTATGGGACCTCCGTGGGAGAAATCAGGCACATTCAGATTGAGAAAGGTGGCAGCAAGGAGTTGGATGTGATGCTTAAACAAAACCCACACTACAATGTCCCAGCTACGTATTTATTGCTTTCTGCTAGAGCAATAAATGTCTGGGGTCATCCTCACTGAAATGGACCTTTCCTTCTACATGATGGCTGACGTCAGGCTGGTGATGACGCTCTGGCTGGCACCCCCCAGAGGCTGGCACACTTTCAGCAGATCAGAGCTCTTCCAGGTGGGAACCTGCCAGTTTCCAGAACCTTCTGCCTGATTTCCTTTCTTCCTTCTGTGCAGGCCACTGGGGTCATGTCCAGCCGGGAGGAGAAATGCTGGGCGCTGGCTCCCCAATGGCGGAGGCACAGAGGCCACGCCAGGCCCAGGTCCTGCCGGGCTGGCCCTTCCCGGGGAGGTGGTGGCGCAGGGCGTGGGGCTCCCCGAGGCAGCCCGGCGGGGAAGGGAGGCCAAGGCACCGGGCACAGGGAGGGCTCCTATCAGTGCCTGCTGCTCGCTGCAAGTTTGGTGCGCCTGACAGCGGCCCTTCAGCAGGGTGAATTCTTTCAGAAAGGGACTCATTCACACGCTGCCAAGACATCCGCGGCCTAGTCTTGAATTCACACAAAAAATTAAAAACAGAACAGAAGCCGGGCTAATTTAGCAACTTGCAGAGATGCCCCTGATGCTCCTTCGCGCCGAGAAGGGGCCTTCCGCCTCCGGGAGGTCTCACCGTTGTTATTTTGAGTCCTGCGGCTCTGGGCCTGCCAGTGACAGCTGAGTGACTTAGCTGGCACCGTGGGATGCTGAATGACAAAGGCACAGAACATCGCCCGGTGGCTGGCAGGTGAGGCCGCGGCGGGCGCGACTTTGCGCCCAGGAGCCCCTGCCCCAGCACCCGTCTGCGGAAGCTTCGTGTCCTCGCTCGCGGCGTCGCTCCTTCCTCCTCTCTCTAAAAAAACTCTTGTCGGAATTAAATGAGAGGCTTTGGCACGCCGAAAAGTGGTTGTTCCGGAGTCCTCACGGCCTGGAAGTGGTCGGGCCTCTGGCCTCCCTGAGGCCTGGCCTGGGCGGTTCTTTGTCACCGCCAGCAGCACCTTCTCTTTCTCCGTTCTGTCGAGTGCCAGGACTCCTTGCTTCTGCCTCAGAGGCCGCTTTGCCTTCCGGGGCTCCTGCCTTCGTTCCTTCCCTTTTTTGGTGGAGCCACCCTCCTCTCTGGCCAAGAGCCTCCGGCGTCGGTGCCTGGGTGAGGTCATGGGTGCCGCAGTGTAGCTTCTGGTTCGCGGGAGAGCGCCGTGTGGGCAGTGTGAGGAGGGCAGGTCAGTGCCTGCCTGGACTCCTGAACAGCCCCGCGAGGCCACCCTCGTGGGGCAGTGGCTGGAGCCCTGGGCTTTGAGTTCAGACCTCACTGACAGGCACAGAAAGGGAATTCTGACCTCCTGCCAACCACTCAATACCTCAGGGCCACAGTTTCCTTGTCTGTAAAATGGGGGATAATCGCAGTATTTAATAAGGATTTTTGTGAGGGTCAAATGAGCCAATTCAGGGAAATCACTTAGCCCTGTAAGTACTCCATAAGTGGTAGCTATTATTAATAATATTGTTAGGCCAAGCACTCAAAAGCCATGCTCAGCCAACATGCTCCCGCAGTCCACTTCAACATCCCTTATTCCCCCACTGTTTATCCTAAGAGGTTTTGAGTAGAGCCACAGAATTACACAACACCATGCCCAACGATTGAGTCCCCTACTCCTTTAATTGACAGGAACAAGATGCACTTCTCCTAGGCCCCTTGCAAATCAGCTCCTACGTCGTTTGTCATTTCTTAGAGCTCCAAGAGTAGGCTGAGAAGCTGCAAAAAAGGGCACTGAATGGACTGGGGCAGAATTTCTTTCCCTTGAGAAGCAGCCATTTTTCCATTTTTGAGTTTCAACAAACTCATCTTACAGTGGTGACAAAGTTAATTATTTGGAAGCCAACAAAGCTAATCACTAAGGTGATTCCAACTCACTTCTACTGTGTTCAGACACACAGTAGATTCTATCCTGAGAATGACACTACCGCCCCAGGCTTTCACAACTCTTTTGGGTTTTTTCTGTTTTTTTTGTTTTTTTTTGCAGTACGTGGGCCTCTCACTGTTGTGGCCTCTCTGGTTGCGGAGCACAGGTTCCGGACGCAGGCTCAGCAGCCATGGCTCACAGGCCCAGCCGCTCTGCGGCATGTGGGATCTTCCCGGACCGGGGCACGAACCCGTGTCCCCCGCATCGGCAGGCGGACTCTCAAGCACTGCGCCACCAGGGAAGCCCCACAGCTTTTATTTAATGAAGAAACTGATCCACTTTTAAATTCGCTTCATCTCACCAACAGTTTTACTAAAGCATTCTGGGGGAAGTCCAACATAATGTGATATATCTGATATACCACAGCCAATGGGCAGTCAGCTGGGGTGCTTGGAGAAAAGGATAATTAGGAGGGAAGTGCTTTTACCTCAAGGACACAGTTACTGAGATTTTAAAAAGGTATTTGTAAAGTACTGCATTTGGGGAATATATTAATTTAGGTTCTCCAGCTCTACTACCTGCTGTAGTAGACAAACTTCAACACACATCTCTTTGGCTTAACACAACAAAATTTATTTCTCCTGTTACACATTCAAACCAATTGTGGGATTGGGGGAATCTGCTCCATTCATTCACTCAGGGGTTCAGGCTGATAATGGCTCTGCCGAATTATACAATAGCTTCTCATCTGTAAACACATGGCTTCTGAGATGCTTCAGCAGAGAAAGAGAGAATGGAGAACGACCACCCTGGTTCTTAACTTCCTTGACCCAGAAGTAGTACATACCACTTCTGCTAATAGTCCATTGGCTGAAACTAGCCACATGATCTAACCTAACTGAAAGGAAGGCTATGAAATATAGGGGAGGATAGGGAATACTTGGTGAACACTAATCTCTCTGCCATAGGTTGAGATACTACAAACTACAAATAAATTGAACTTGGAGTTGTTATTTTAGGTCATCAGTTATGATTCAGGAAACAAAACAGGAGCCATTATAGACTGTTTACTAAAGGTTATCATTCGATGTGTGACATTGCAATGGAAAGAAAATGGAAGATATCAGTCCCAACCAGTAGATATGCCCAGTCACATCAGCCGCTGAAGTGAGCCACATGGAGCAGAATAATAGGTCACAAACTCCAGAAGTGGGTAGCTAAAACAGTTGTGGGAGTAGAGAGAGTGGTTTCAAGTCTCTCTCTCTCTCTCTCTCTCTCTATATATATATATATATATATATATATGTGTGTGTGTGTGTGTGTGTGTGTATACACACACACACACACACACATACATAGCAGAGAAAAACCGAATGTAAAATATAATAAATGTAGTATATAATAAATAAAACACACCCACTGATCAAATGCTGAAACGTTAAATGTTTAAAGACACTCCCCAACAAACATACATAGCTTAGAAAAAGTGGTTTTAGATTAGGTAACAGGAAGTACAATTTTACAGTGGTCAGGGAATGTATTCATCCAACCATCATATATTTAATGAATGCCTATGATGTATATCACACTATACAAGAAATATTTAAACTTATGAGGTTTACAGTCTAATTTATGAATTTTATAAGAGGTTTTAGATAAGCAGATAACAGATCCTTAACCTTTTTACTCAACATCATTTTTTTTTTAGTTGCGGCATATGGGCTTCTTAGCTGTGGCATGCAAACTCTTAGTTGCGGCATGCATGTGGGATCTAGTTTCCCGACCAGGGATCAAACCCGGGCTGCCTGCATTGGGAGCACAGAGTCTTACCCACTGGACCACCAGGGAAGTTCCATCAACATCATTTATTAATACCATGTGCAACGCAATTTGGGGAATATAAAGATAAACCCACTCCCAACTCTGAAGGAGTTTCTGGCCAAGGTTGTTATGATCAAGCTCAACCATGGTCTCCCACAAGCAGTCTTGTTACTAATACCGGGAAAGATATGGAGCTGGTTAAATGGCTCACCAGGCTGATCCTCTTGGCCGTCTTTGGGATGTTTTTAACTTGCTCACTTGAATGATTGGATGTGGACTGAATTGAAGACCTTATAGATGAAAAGGCTAATTCAGGCCCTCTGTCTTCAGTTCTGTTAAAAAATTGGAGTATTTCCGGACATGGAATGATTATCATACATGCAACCTGTCTGAGAAGTCTCAATATCCTAGTAAGTCCTAGTAAGTTACCTTTTACCACTTCAGTTTCCCTAGCTGAATATTTTACCGCAAACTTCAGTCACAACAGAAATATTGACTGAGGTAAACAATTAGAATACACACCAACATATTATATTGCAGTGTAAGGACCTACAACTAATTCTCCCCCTTTCCCCCCTCTTTTTCTTTTTTTATTTTAAAGATTTATTTATTATTTATTTTATTTATTTTTAGCTCTGTCGGGTCTTAGTTGCAGCATGCGGGCTCTTCCTAGTGGTGTGTGGGTTTCTCTCTAGTTGTGGAGTGTAAGCTCCTGGATGCCTGGGCTTTGTAGTTTGCGGCACGCGAGCTCTAGCTGAGGTGTGCTAGTTGCGGCCCACGGGCTTAGTTGCCCTGCGGCATAGTGGGATCTTAGTTCCTTGACCAGGGATCGAACCCTCCTCGCCTGCATTGTAAGGCAGATTTTTTGCCACTGGACCACCAGGGAAGTCCCCCTCCTTTTCTTTATTATCCACACTTTCTATGACAAATATGTATAAAAATGTTATAATTTTAAAATGCGGTAGGAAATAAAGAAAGGTATTCAGCAGTTTCACTCTTTCATCATTTCTTTAGACACTTTACATACAAGAATGATGACCTTTTAGGAATCACAGGGTAAGCCAATAATAAATTACTGAAAGCAGAGATTTGTAATTTACTGTTTAAATATGTTGTAGGATTTGGGGCCTGGCCAAGACTTTAGAGATGATGTAAAATAACTCTCTTGATTTAATCTATTCATTAACAAATATTTATTGAGCATCTGCTATGTACCAGGCATTGTACTAGGCTCTGAGGACAAAACTGTCCATACGGGGCTTACTGTCTCATTGAAAACCTGACTTTTAAGACATTGCCACTCTGTGATTTGTCCAAGGACACATATTAGTTGGTGGCAGAGATAGATAAAAATCTGGTACCTACTTTTATTTTGGTGCTCTCTTCCATATTCCTTTGCCACTGCCCTTCTGAGCTATATATTTTCTTTCTGTATTAAAGATAGAATAAGAGAAAACCATCTTCAATTAGTTGAGCACACTGAGTTGGGCATATTGGAGAAAATTGTTAATGATTAGATTGAACATGATCTATATACTTCTTAACCCTGGAAAAGTGTAAAATAGTCCAGTGATTCCTAAATGCATTCTGGTCGGGTAGCCAGACTCAGAGGTAAAGTTTCACTCTCTGCATTGAAATGGAAAAAAAAAAAAAGAGGAAGAGAGAAAATGTACATGTTGATGTAGAGTTATTCACTTTCATTTCATGGGTGGGACTATCCCTTATTCAGAGAGTTCTTTCTTTTATGTAATGATGCAGATAGTGGATGGCAATTAGTTCTTTTAAAAGATGTCCTTAAAAAATAAATAAATAAAATAAAAGATGTCCTTATTATCAAAATTAAAAGTTGGCAACTTTGTCATTTTCCCCAATTTCAAAATCCAAAGGACTGGGAATCATTAAATTCAATATTGGGGTAGTTCAATTTTTCTTTGGTATAGCCTGGTGCTAAAAACCACGTCTTTATTAAGACTCCCTTAAGTCTCAAAACAATATCAAAAACATCCCTGAGAACTCTGTCCTCTCAGCAACATTTAGCTAATTTTATGATCTTTTACCACCCTCCTGTCTTCTTCAGAATTTCTCACCTGTTGCTGAGGCATCCTCCTGGTAAATATAAACCAGTGGTTCTGTACTGTGATTGCACAAGGTGCTTAAAAAAGAATACTAATAATCAGGCCCCACCCCCAAATATTCTTAAGTGTCCTGAGGTGGGACTTGGTGCTAGGCAGATTCAAAAGTTCCTCAGGGCTGCCCTGGTGGCGCAGTGGTTGAGAGTCCGCCTGCCGATGCAGGGGATGCGGTTTGTGCCCCGATCCGGGAAGATCCCACATGCCACGGAGCGGCTAGGCCCGTGAGCCATGGCCGCTGAGCTTGCGCGTCCGGAGCCTGTGCTCCACAACGGGAGAGGCCACAACAGTGAGAGGCCCGCGTACAGCCAAAAACAAACAAACAAACAAACAAAAGTTCCTCAGGTGGTTCTAATGTGCAGCCAGGGATGGGGAACCACAGGTGTGGTTGGTGTTTATTAAGTAGCTTCTATGTGTCAGGCTCTAGGGCAGTTGTACAGATGAACAAACCGGGCTAAGCAGTAGAAAAAAGCTCATTAGGAAAACAGACTGGCAAAATGTGACAACAGAGTGTAGTAAGTGCTTTCTTTTATTCCGTAATTCAACAAATAATAACAGAGCACTTAACAAGTGCCGGAGCTGGAGTAAAGGTCTGCTTCAAGTCCTGTGGGCTACCTGCAAAGACCAGGGAAACTTAACAGAAGAGCCTGCAGCCAAGGAGGGATTTGGAGGAATCTTTTTCCAAGGTCTTCGTCAGATAAGCTAAAGAGGGCGGGCAGGGCTGCAGAGGGAACAGCGTGTGCTGGGCCTGGAGGAGTGTGTGGGGCTGGGAGAAGCCAGAGATGAGATAATGGTTGGGTGCAGATGTGCATAGCCTTAGAGGTAGACTGAGGAGTGTAGACTTGGTCCAGAATGCATTTAAAAGACACTAAAGGTTTTTTAAGCTGGAACAAATGGGGTAAGAGTGCAAAATACTGCTATTTAAAACAACGCAGGCTTCTCATACACATCTATAGCTTGGATTTGCTAGCTTACTTAAAACGAATGGTTTGACTGATCATCTCCCACCCCCTTTGCCCTTGATTGACAAAACCGCACTGTGACCTTGTTAGGATACAGTTTCCAGTCGTGTGGCAGGTGGAAGGACAGTATAGACCAATGGTTTTTAAGTGACTAATTGAATGTGAATAGAATTCATCATGGGCTGTGGCCTGGACAAATCAGTCCAGGGTCCCTGCTTGCTGCCTCCCTTACCCAATTTCTTTCAGAAGGACTTGTTAGTGAGTCTGTGGATGTGATCCCTCTTATCAGAGTATTTGTCTGACTTGCTTCAGAGCAGGTAAGCAAACCCAAAAGATCAAACCCTCCAGGTTCCCTTCAGCTCCTGAAGCTACTCTGCATTCTTTTTTATCCTTCCTCAGGACTCAGGGACAAATAGGTCAGACCATGGAATCATCTCAGTACTAGGGACTATAACCTTCTGGCTAAGAAGCTCACAAAACAAACATTCCTTTGCAGTTGGGAAAGAAGGAGATTCAGCCTAAGCCAGTGGTTATGGTCATAAGCTTCAAGCCAAGTCATGGGCTAAAAATGTAGATTTGGGAGCCTCACTATAGACCTACTGAATCAGAATCTGGGGTTAGGCCAAGGAACCTGTGTTTTAAGCACTCATTCCCAGATTATTTTGATGCCACTGATCTGTGGACCACACTGAGCAGTTCTGGTCAGTGGTGCCCATTGGCAACTATTTTGGGGGAGGGAGGAGGACTGGTCAGATGGGCCCCTGGATTCGCAATCCTTCAGTACAGTCAGCTTTTAAATTTTGCACTATGCTTGGTTTTCAATTCAAGTTATTTCTAGGTTAACTTCTTAATTGAGCTGTTTAGCTCAGCCAAGGATTTGAGATACCACAGATAAAGAGAGAGGTTTAGGAGGAAGCATTAAGTATCTCCAGCTGTGTCTCTGTTATCCTTTCCAGTCCCACTTATCTGAAGAGCCAGGATTTCTCAAAGGACAAGTAACCTTGGAGGGAAGTATCATTGGGAAAGCAGCACAGTACCTTTCCTTGCCATGCCCATTAGAGAACTATGTTTGTTAAGAAAAGAACCTCAAAAGACACATCAAGATGTTGTATAAAGATACTTCCCTCTTCTGTGTTTGCCAGCCCCTGGGATTACAGGAGCACAAGTTTAGACAAATAAGACCCATTTCTATCTAAGATATCTGTTCAGGTCTTGATGCACTGGAAATCCATGTGGCTAACTCATTAGTGATAACAAGTGTTAGATGCTCGTAAATCTCCCACAATTCATTGGCTGAAGACATCTTAAATGTGGACTTATGGGTTTTATTGTCTTTGGTTGCTTCTTTAGCATACTCTGAGTGTACAGATTGGGGGTTTTGAAACTTGTTTTTAATTAAGACATGGTTTATTTTTATTGCTTGAGATAAAATGCAGGCTGGGAGACTCAAATCTAAGTTACAAAATAAAGTGCATCTGGGCAGACCATAGGAAAAAAGATAGAACATAAAGGCTGAAGTGTGTGCTAGGATTCTCAAGTTTACTTAGTAATTTCTTGGGGAATAAAAATCCCAGCACCTGCATTTAAAAAAAAAAAAGCACACCTTATAAATGTCCTTCTCTTTGAAATACCTAAATGAACTAGACTGAATTATAAACTAATGGCTTGTAAAAATTCACCTTGAGTCAGCTACTGAAGATACTAAATAAAAGAGGTAGAGACTCTGAGGAAACCCAACCTGCTGCTTGTTTGTTTTATCAGTAATGTAACTCAAAAGTAGCCAAGCGAATGGCGGATGGTGGAGCTTTCCCTGTGTTTTGTTTCCCTGAGCTGAGCCCGTGAATGCCAAGATTTAATCTAAAGAGGTTTGTGTTTTAAAAACTAACAACCAAGTAATAAAACACCTATAAAAGGGATTTATAATGGAACCAGTGACAGTTTTGAGTGTAGTATTACAACTCTTCTGCTCCCCCTCTCCCTTTTTCTATCCTTTCATCCAACTCTGTGCCCTTTGTCTTAGCTCCTTTCTCACCTTGCTGCCAGGAAGCATATCAGTAGGGGCAGCTCACACTCCAGAGAAGCAGACCATCTTTAAAAAGTGAAGTGTGTGCTGAGCTCTGCATTTGATGACTGGGCTGTGCTGCTTGTTTTGTTTGAGATAAGTTGCTCTAACAAAGTACCTACCTAGTGTGTACAGTGGTTTCTAATGGGAAGTTGAAGATGCTGCTGTTGCAGTGTCAGTGCCATGAGGATGCTAGAGTCAACCAGGGGACTCCTCTCCCTGGGACCATGTGTCACCCTGGCAGGGCCCAAGACAGCCCTGGGACGGACTTCAGTCAACAGGTGGTTTTCCACCTAGGCCACCATGCCTGAAACTTGGCTCTTTTACAAAGCCATAGTTCTCCCCTCACCAAGAAATGGCGCCTCGAAAGGGAAACTTCGTACTCCAACTCCGTAGGAGCCATTTCTCGAGCCTACTTTTTCTATTTTCAGAGGTTTCCCCTGCCAGCATCCCACCCATCTCCGGGAAGAACGAGGGACTCTCTCTTCACAGTCTGGAGGGCGATGGGAGGCATGTGGGCAGCGTCAGAGTGGCTTCGCCTGGGCGGCCAGAGGAGTCCCCAGCCTCCCTCTTGTGGGCCTCAGGAACTCGGGGGGCCCAGGGGAAGCCTGGAAAACCGAACTTCGCCATCAGCCTTCCTTCGAGCGCTGGCTAGAGGAGAGGGGGAAGGGCCCCCCAGCCGTCTCCCCCCGCCCCCCAGCCCCTCTGCCATCCGGCTACACCGCCCAAGAAAGCACTGAGAACGCAGCTTAGAGCTCTCCAGCTCCTCGCAGGCCGGGAGAGGGCATCTTGAGGGGCAGCTTCCCCCTCTAGCCCGCGTGTGACATCCCCACTCCCACCCGAGGATGCCGCCGCCGTGCCCTGTCCGCAGTCGCTGAATGTCACTGCTCCCTCTTCCTCCTGATCAGGGTAGACACAGATCCTGAGGCATCCCCCACCCCAAAACTGCCGCGATTGCCCGAGGGTACAAGGCCCGGGCGGACGACGAAGTTTGGGGCCCACAGCGGCGGGAGGGGGGGCGCGTTGGAGAGGACCGCACCTCTCAGTCCCAGCCCTGGCGGGCACACTCCCCGCCCCAAACGGCCCAGGCGTCCCCATCCTCCCGCGGACACCGGTATCCCCGCCCTCCCCCGAGGGCGGCAAGCGGAGCCCCCCAGGGCGGAGGCAGGTACCCCCGGGGCGGGGACTGGGGCGGGCGGGGTCCAGGCTGCGCCCCCGGCCGGGCCGGGCGGGCTAGCTGGCGGCGCGGGGGGAGCGGGGCTGGGCGGCGCTGCCTCGGGCTCTGTGCGCTGCAGCCCGGAGCCGAGGAGGAGGAGGCGGAGGAGGAGAAGGAGGCGGCGGCGGTGGGTCCCGGGCGGGGGGAGCGCGGCGCTGCGGACCCGGGCGGCTGGCAAAGGACGAGGCGGAGGCTGAGGAAGGCAGCGGGGAGACCCGGGCTGCAGCAACAAAGGGCAGCAAGCGATTGGCCGGGCTGCAGGCGAGGTTAGCCGGGGACCGGGGTGGCTGGAGGCAGCGGCGAACGGTGCACGTGCTTGCAGACACTGGCGAGTGTGCAGCCGGGGGGGTGCACGCCTGGCGGGTAAAGGCTTGCTCCCCCTCGGCATGGGATGGCGAGGAGGGTGCAGCTACATCGTACTGCCAGCACCCGGCCAGAGGCTTGCAGGATAGGGGTGCGTGGGGGGTAAGGATGCGAGCCAGGGGGCGGGCGAGTAGTCGCCCGGGACGGGACGGGAGAGGGTGGAGGAGGGGGCGGGATGGAACGCTCCAGGAGGCGCGCCCGTCCGCGCGCTCCACCGCAGGAGCTGGCGACTGAGAACCTCGAATTTTAACTTCGCGTGCCCGCCCGCGCGCGCCCGCCCGCGCCCACCCCTAAATCCTGCGGCCGCCGCCAGCGATCAGCTCTCACACAAACTTTAGCTGCGGGCTAGGGACTTTGGGGTTGTGGGGGAGGGGAGAGAGAATAGGCCCTCTGATTGGCATTGTTTGCAGCCAATAAGGCCAAGCGCCTCTCCTGCGAGTAGACCCAATCCATTTCTAGAGGTAGAAGGGGCGGGTAGGTGGAAGTAGAGGTGGCGCGGTGTCTGGGAGAGAGAAAAAGGGCTGGACCAATAGGTGCCCAGAAGAGGCGGGCCCAGAGGTCTGTTGATTGGTACTACCAGTGGACCCTCCCCCGGGGTGGTACCGGAGGGGGGGATGATGGGTCGAGGGGTGTGGCTATGCGGAGGCGAGATGACCGGCAGGATCCTACCCCAATGGGCTGCAGAGTGGTTACTGTGTGGGTGACGGACAGACCCTTAGGCCAACGGGTGGCCCTAAGTGTCTGCGGTCTAGCCCAATGGGGCAGCGCCGGGGCGGGGCCGCAGCTCGGGTTTAATGAGACTCCATTGGGCTGTAATCAGTGTCATGTCGGATTCATGTCAACGACAACAACAGGGGGACACAAAATGGCGGCGGCTTAGCTCCTATCCCTGGCGGCGGCGGCAGCGGTGGCGGAGGCGACGGCACCTCCTCCAGGCGGCAGCCGCGGCTTCTTTTTCAGGCAGCGGCAGCGCCCCCGGCAGGTGCGGTGACGGTGGCGCGCGGCCAGGTCTGTCACCCACCCCGCGCGTTCCCAGGGGGAGGAGACTGGGCGGGAGGGGAGCGGGCGTGGGGGGTGGAAATCGGGGGCTTGTGACGCCCCTCCCACAGGCCTCTGCGCGAGGGTCACCGCGGGGCCGCTCGGGGTCAGGCTGCCCCTGCGCGTGACGGTAGGGGGCGGGGGAAAGGGGAGGAGGGACAGGCCCCGCCCCTCATCGGGGCCTCCAGGGCAAGGGGCGGGGCTCAAGGATGGAGGAGGCGGGGCGATATGGGGTGGGGGCGGGGCTCGGGTGGGCGGAAGGCGGGGGTTTGGAGGGGTTTTCTGAGTGGGAGAGACCCAGTAGGAACGGTGGGGGGCCAGGGGGGGTCTGGGGAG
>NW_006795130.1:1852638-1855975 GCF_000442215.2 Lipotes vexillifer | reverse complement strand
CGGGTGGGCGGAAGGCGGGGGTTTGGAGGGGTTTTCTGAGTGGGAGAGACCCAGTAGGAACGGTGGGGGGCCAGTGAGTGTCTGGGAAGCACACGCCCAGTGAGGGGGTGGGTGGGAGGGGAAAGTGGAGGTATGCAGGCAAGTGCAGAGGGGAGAGTGGGAAGAGTGCAAAATTGGAGATGTGGAAGGGGGCCGAGGGGCAGGTGAAATGGTGCAGAAGGGTGAGATTACAGTTATCTGGGGGCAGAGTAAGAATGGATTTGGGTGTGGTAGATGTGGAGTAGTGTTGAGAAAGCGATGCAAAGTAGATATTGGATTGGAGGAAGTATTGGGGAAACTGAGAAACACGTACAGTTACTGTGGTGGGAAAGAGGTATGTGGGTGAATCGGCATGTTGGAGTAGGAAGGTTTGCTAGCTTTGGGGAATAGGAAGCATTAAAAAAAACATGGAGGGATGGGACGGATATTCTTGGGAGTCTCTGAAAGGTAAGACAGCACAGCAGACTTAAATGTGAAGTGAGGCTACTTAGAACTTAGATATACGCAAAATATATCTAGCAGAAAATCTCATGGGGTCAGGGGATTGGAAAGGGTGACAGGTGTGAAGAAAGATGGGTGAGGCTGGGTGAATGTGATTTAGACTGCACCCAGAGTGAGGATGGGGCAGCAGAGAAAGGTGTTAGTTTGGGATACAGGGTTGTTTGATAGGCTGGATTTCTTGGGTGTAACTTGAGCTGGGGTCAGGAAAGGGGGTACAGGGTGTCTGTCTCAGAAGGAGGCTCCCTGTGTACAACCTCGGGAAAGGGCATTGTGTAGTTTTGAATTTGTAAGTACTTTGGTCTGAGGTGAGTGCAGGGAATGGTGTGAGACAAGGGGCAAAGGCAGAGGAGGGGTTAGATTACAAACGTGGAAAATAGGAAAAGTGAAACAAGTTGGGGGTGGAGGTGCCCAGAAATTCAAGGTAAAGAGAAAGCGTGTATGAAGACTCTTCCATATAGGGACAGGAGGTGGGAGTAGATAATGGGAATGTTGGGATAGTTATGTGGTACTCCAAAAAAAGGTATGTGTTTGTTGGCTTGTTTGTTTTGTATGACTATGAGTAAAGTACATTCTTCCTGTCTTGTGTACCCTAGATTTTCTGGGATAGCCCTGAAGTAAAACACTCCATTCTTTTTTTTTAATCAATTTATTTATGTATGTATTTATTTTTGGCTGCATCGGGTATTCGTTGCTGCACGCCGTCTTTCGTTAGTTGCTTGGAGCGGGGGCTGCTCTTTGTTGTGGCGCGCGGGCTTCTCGTCATGGTGACTTCTCTTGTGGAGCACGGGCTCTAGGCGCGCGGGCTTCAGTAGTTGTGGCGCGCAGGCTCATTAGTTGTGGCTCAAGGTCCTGGAGTGCAGGCTCAGTAGTTGTGGTGCACGGGCTTAGGTGCTCCGCGGCATGTGGGATCTTCCTGGACCAGGGTTTGAACCCGTGTCCCCTTCATTGGCAGGCGGATTCTTAACCACTGCGCCACCATGGTAGCCCTCCATTTTTTTTTTAATTCATAAATTCTTCACACATTTATCAAAATGAATTGGGGCAGTTTTTTTTTTTTCTTCATGTTTTTAAGAAGGAAAGCATAATGCATGTTTCAGTAAAGGTTAAGATTCTTACCTGAGAACTTATACTTAGGGTTGAAGGTTGAGAAGGTGAAGCGATGATTAAAGAAAAAAAGCAGAAGAAAAGATAGAGGCAGAGGAAAGTTTTAACATTAAAGGAGGAACTTAGGGGAATGACTGGCTGGTGGTAATGACAAGGTCCGTTGAAATTTTGCCTACCAGCCAAACCCAGGCCTCTGAGTAGAGTGGATTGTCATTGCCGTTACACCAAATGTTTGTCTCTGCACTGCTTGTCAGATGTAAGGCGTAACAGGAATGAAAGGTAAAATAGGGTGAGTATTGGAAGGTAGTTGAGAAAGTTGCATAAATAATGTTAATGTACTTCTGAAACTTTCATGGACTTTCGAATACCAGTTAAAAGACTTAGCCAACCGATATGGCTTTACTAAATGCCAGGGTTCCTCACAGGTGACTTTTCAGTCTCTTAGATAGTTCTCGACACAATAGTTTCAGTTTTCGTGCATACCGTGTATACGGATGCCTGTTTTTTTATCAAGCAAGAGAAAAGGAATTGTTTTATGAAAGCAGGGCTGTGTGAGCTGTAGTGATCCATCTTTGCTTACAGAACAGTAAATGACTAGTGGATGGGAGAAGTGTGAGGAAGGGATATTTCTTCCCTGTAATGCTTTAATTTGCATTTACAAAGCACCTTTTTTTAGGACTCTCACAGTCTTCCACAATTTTTGTATCATCCGTTCCACTCTTGCTGGATATTTGAGTTGTTTCTAGTGTTGGGAAATTGTGAACTAAGCTGCTGTGAGTGTTCCCGTATCTGTCATCTGGTGCACACGTGCACAGTCTCTGAGATGTACACCTAGGAATGGAGCTGCTGGTTCACAGGCAGCGTGACCGTTTATGCTGGTTTATGCCTGTTGTCCCGGTGTAATTAGTAGTATAGCACCTTTAATTCTCAGCAGTGTCTGGATTTGGATGATGAGCTGTATGGTTGCCCTAGTCACGGGCTATGCTTGTCTTCAACTTTACTAGGTACCAGTCAGACTGTTTTCCAAAGTGTCATACCACGTTATACTCCCTCCAGTATATTATCACATATATATGTGATCCCTGGCTTCTCATCCTCCTCAACTTAGTTTTTTCAATTTAGGCAATCTGGTAAACTTTGCATTTACTTGATTAATTAGTAAGGAGGTTGAATAGCTTTTCATATATTTATCGGCTACCTGGATTTCCTCCTTTGTAAAGTTCCTGTTTAAGTCGGCCCTCACCCCCACCCGCCTTTTTGTAAATTGGTCCTTGTGTCTTTCATTGCTATTTAGAAGTTCTTTATTTACTCTGGATACAAATTCTTTGTCCTGTGTGTGTGTTGCAGATGCCTTCCTCCATTCTCTGGCTTGCCTTTTTACTCTCTTTATGGTGTCTTTTTTTTTTTCCCGGTACGCGGGCCTTTCACTGTTGTGGTCTCTCCCGCTTAGGAGCACAGGCTCCGGACGCGCAGGCTCAGCGGCCACGGCTCACGGGCCCAGGCGCTCCGCGGCATGTGGGATCTTCCCGGACCGGGGCACGAACCCGTGTCCCCCGCATCGGCAGGCGGACTCTCAATCACTGCGCCACCAGGGAAGCCCTGGTGTCTTTTAATGAACAGAACTTATTAATTTTAATGGAGTCAAATTTACTGGTCTTTTCTTTATGGTTAGTGTTGTTTTTTTTTTTTTTTT
>NW_006795130.1:1814179-1852263 GCF_000442215.2 Lipotes vexillifer | reverse complement strand
CCCGATACTCTGGCCTCTCACTGTTGTGGCCTCTCCCGTTGCGGAGCACAGGCTCCGGACGCACAGGGTCAGCGGCCATGGCTCACGGGCCCAGCCGCTCCGCGGCATGCGGGATCTTCCCGGACCGTGGCACGAACCCGTGTCCCCTGCATCGGGAGGCGGACTCTCAACCACTGCGCCACTCAGGGAAGCCCTGGTTAGTGTTTTTTGTGTCTTGTTTTAAGACTCTTTTCCTACCCTCAAGTTAAGTAGATATTCTATCGGTATTCTAAAAGCTTTACTGACCTTAAAAGATGTATGATTATGAATCAAATACACTCTTTTGACCCCATCCTCGCCATTACAAATCTATTTTTGCTTTTCTTCACTTTCTTCTGTTCTCTGTCTTGAATTTTTACTTGTCTGCAACTATAACTAAGAGGCCAGGTGCTGACTTCCCCTGTCTTATAGGAGAAAATGGTCATATAGACAGAAGTTCAGCCAGGTTAGATTTTACAGGTCTCTAGCTGACTGTATTGCCCTTTTTCCTTTTATTAGCTAGCGTTTTATTGTGTTCCTGCTATGTGTCTGCCACCATCCTTGGTTCTTTCATATTTGTTATCTCAATTATTCCTCTTTACAGTTCCACAAAACTGTACATTTTTCTCATTTTTACAAGCAGGAAAACAGACTTAGATTGATTCAGTAACATGCCCAATATCCCACAGTTTAGGTAGCTGACAAGGTGGGGACTTGATTCCTGAACTCTCTAGATCCATCCCATCATAGCACATCACCTTGTTAACACAAGCCTGTTTGATAAGATCCAAAGCCGATGAGAATAACTTTCTTTTAATGTAATATGTGCTACTTTAAGCACTCATAGAGATAATTATTGTGAAACTGGATAAAACTGTTGACCTCTCTGTGTATGTTAAAATAGGTAGAGTAGTGCGTGGACCTTAAGAGGTTCTTGGATGGGCAGTAGAGGTTCTGTAAGCCCTTGAAATTGTATGCAAATGTCTGTATGTACATGTGTTCCTTTTAAAAAATAGATCTGTAATTTTCTTGATTCTCAGAGGGCAACCCTAATGTGTTTTAAGGCTACACTGGATATCCTGTTTGAAGACGTCTGTGATAAAGTTAATGCAGAATTCTGAAATGATGTGTATTTTCAAAATAATCTTTAAAAAATTCAGATGTCAGATTTTTTTCTTAATATGTCATTCTCAGTCTTTGTCATTAAAACCCAGCTAAAGCTCATCTGAGATTTGGAAGAAAACTAGGATTGAATAGCAATTTTAAAATGCCAAAAAAGGTACTCTAAATTTAGTTGATTATTTCTTAAGTGAAAGTGCTTAGTTATAATATCATCATTAATAATCAGTGTACCCTGGCTCCAAAGGCCTGATGACTTCACATGACTTTTCATCTTGTCTCTAAAATCCTCTGTTTTACAAGGGTTCAAATTTCCTGTGAGGTTCCTAACAGTGTGATTAAAGTTTAGAGACTGAAACTGTTGAGCACTTAAATGCAGGGATGACTATGCAAACGTAATTCATGGGCTTCACCAGGAGATTTGGGACATGTCTCTACTAATTTATGATGATGATGTTGAAATTAATCTTTGCTAGGGATTATGGAAGCCATAATAGTTTATTGATGGTTCAGTTATTGTTTGTTGAAGCAGATTTACACAATTATAGTTTAATGACATAACAAGGATATTGTCAACTAGGAGCGCATGACATGAAAAATTAAACTTCCAATTAATCTGATATGTATTAGTTGAAATGATAATTTTCATGGTGATTTAGCCTCTTAGAAATCCTTGGAAAACATTATTAGCTTATGAATTGAAAACTCTATGTTAATGAGTAGTGAGAAAGAACTTAGTATTATTATAAAAAGATGGGGAATTAAATATTTAATTCAGCTAACATTTATGGAGTGCCTACTCTGGGCTTGCTGCTGAGTTAGGCTCATAAATATAAGTTGAACACGATTGATATGTAGAGAGAGGAAATACTGGTTTCTTTTGTTTGTTCCTTCAGTCATACTTCCCTCCAGCCTATACTGGATGGATACCATTGCCAGAATTATTCAAATGTTCAACAGATTTGTGTGTGCGTGCATGTGTGTGTGTGCTTGCACTCCACTATACCTTATTGTGTCACTACTCCTGCAGTGGCTTTCTGTTACTTCATCTGTCATTGTTCACACGCCTCAGCCTGGCTTTTGTCACAGCCAACTTTATTTCTTATTCCTCTTCAACACATCCCCACTCCAGGCATGCACATGGATTAGGTATCCCTTTAGTCTGACAGCTCATTCTTAGCTCTGTGCCTTCTCCTAGATTCCCTTCATTCATTTACTGATGCATTCATTTAACAAATAGGCATTGAGCCCCTCTTATGTTAAGTTGTGGTCCTGGGAAGTCTTGGGGCACGCCAAGATGAATCAAATATGAGTCCTGTTCTTAAGAATTGTACAGTCTAGGGCTTCCCTGGTGGCGCAGTGTTTGAGAGTCTGCCTGCCAATGCAGGGGACACGGGTTCGAGCCCTGGTCTGCGAGGATCCCACATGCCGTGGAGCAGCTGGGCCTGTGAGCCACGACTACTGAGCCTGCACGTCTGGAGCCTGTGCTCTGCAACAAGAGAGGCCGCGATAGTGAGAGGCCCATGCACCGCGATGAAGGGTGGCCCCCGCTCGGCGCAGCTAGAGAAAGCCCTTGCGCGGAAACGGGGACCCAACACAGCCAAAAATAAATAAATAAATAAAAGCCATTTCTAAAAAAAAAAAAAAACACACTCAAAAAAAAAAAAAGAATTGTACAGTCTAGTAGGGGAGACGAGGTCCGTGTATGACTAAACAAAATACAAAGTGGAAAATGAATGCCAAATAATAAGAAAGCTAAAAGCTTCCTGTTAGACAAAGTGATGTAGGGCTTCTGAGAAGGTGTCTGTTTGCACTGGGCCACAAAGGATTTGAATTGGGGTGGAGAGGCCAGGCAATTGTCCAAGTTCTGCCTTGTCTTTCAAGGTCCAGTTTAAGTCCTCTCCATCCAAGGGATGTTCTACCCATCCACACTCAACAAGGAATAGTCACGGTTGTTTTCAGACATTTTTCCTTCTGTATTCAGCGGAACCCTTTCTTTGAAGTGAATCTTATGGAGAAGACCATTATACATAGAATAGTTAAGGTAGAGATCTTTGTTTGGTGCAAAGGATTATGGTGGCCCTAGTGTTTAACCCACAAGGGCACCTGCAGGTGGTGCCCATACCCAAGGCACTTTCTCACAAGAGATCCAAGGAGCCTAGTTTGAAAACCAATGGAGAGACAGGAAAGTGTTTAGGTTTTAGCATCTGAATTAAAATCTTTCATGACTTAGTGGTCTGAGGTCTTGACCTTCAGGAATCAGTTTTTCTTTTGCAAAATGCGGGCAACAATGCTACCTTACAGGGTTATTTTAAGGTTTACTGATAATCTATGTAAAGTGCCTGGTCTATAGTAGGTGTTGGACAATCATTGCTATTATTATAGTTTAGTGCTTTATTTCTTTTTTAAAAAAATAATTTGGGGTGAAATTCACATAACATAAAACTAACCATTTTATTTTATTTATTATTTATTTTTATAAATTTATTTATTTATTTTTGGCTGCATTGTGTCTTCGTTGCTGCACGTGGGCTTTCTCTACTTGCAGCAAGAGGGGGCTACTCTTCGTTGCTCTGTGCGGGCTTCTCATTATGGTGGCTTCTCTCGTTGCGGAGCTCGGGCTGTAGGTGTGCAGGCTTCAGTAGTTGTGGTGCATGGGCTCAGTAGTTGTCGCTTGCAGGCTCAGTAGTTGTGGTGCACAGGCTTAGTTGCTCCGTGGCATGTGGGATCTTCCCGGACCAGGGCTTGAACCTGTGTCCCCTGCATTGGCAGGCAGATTCTTAACCACTGCGCCACCAGGGAAGCCCAAAACTAACCATTTTAAAGTGAACAATTCAGTGACATTTAGTATATTCACAGTGTTGTGTGACCACCACCTCTATGTAGTTTCAAAACATTGTCATCATTCCAAAATAAAATCGCTTACCCATTAAGCAGTTTTTTCCTAACCACTTCCCCCATCCCTGCCTAGGCCCCACCAATCTATGTTCTGTTTATAGCTTTATCTGTTCTGGATGTTTCCTATAAATGGGATCATTATGATATGTAAATTTTTTGTCTGGCTTCTTTCACAGTGTAGTTTTGAGGTTCATCCATGTTGTAGCATGTATCACTGCTTCATTTCTTATTATCACTGAATAATATTCCAGTGTATGGATATATCATATTTTCTTCATCCATTCATCTGTTGATGGACATTGGCCTTTTTCCACTTTTTGGCTATCGTGAATAATGCTGTCATGAACATGAGTGTACATGTACTTATTTGAGTACCTGTTTTCAGTTCTTTGGGGGTGTATACCTAGAAGTGGAATTGTGGGGGTCATACGGTAATTTTATGTTTAACTTTTTGAGGAACACCAAATGGTGCTTAATCGCTTCTTATACCCACAGCATCTACCATAGGGCTGTACTTACAGAACAACATCTCACTAAATATTTGTTGGTTGTTCTTTGATTGGTATTTATAACCTCACCTCCCAATTCACATGTTTTGGGCCTTGAGCATTAATTTTAAGGGAAATAGATGCATCCAGGACTTGAAAGTTAGCCAGTATCACCGTATGGATGTATCTGATTGTTGTCAGACAGCAGATATTTGTTCACCGAGGATGCTGTTTGGAGGAGCTGTGCTAATGCTCTGTGTTGGGTGGTTACAGAAGAAAAGTTAAGGTCCCTTCCCTTAAGCAGTGTATGTTCTGTTTCAGAAGATATTGTTAAGATTTGTGGATCCTCACTCAATTATATAGCAGGCTATGAAAAAATCCAGGAGCCTGTAAAAGAGAGAGCTAAAAATAACTGTTAGCAAGTGAAACTCAGGATGACAAAAGAATAAACTCTACTATTAATCTTTATTTTTTTCTACCACTGTTTTTGGCTCATCCACAATCTCATGACTTGAGTGTTATCACATTGATTTTGAAACAACACACATTAGCAAAAGCTTAGAGGAAGCTTCACATATTATTTATGACCCAGGATATTTTGACTCTTCTTATTGCTGACATGTGTATTTCTGAATAGTGTTGATATTTATATAATACTAATGAAGCCAAAAGCTCAGTGTTGGACTAAGCATTTCTCTAGATCTGTTTAGAATAGTGTGTAATGAGTGATGTAAATAGTGTTTTACTATAAGACTGTATGATACAACCATATAATTTACTGGTGTTATTTTGTAGTTAAAAATAAAATGATTCAAAACCTTAGAAAATAGAATAATTTAATTTTGATGTAGCATGAGTCCCCAGAATTAATTTGGAATGACTTATTCTCATTTTGATAGGCTTTTAGTCCAACTTTCAAGTTTTTATAGAAAAAAATGCAAAGAGAATAATGGTTTTTAGGGTTGTACTTGTAATAGAATATGCTGTCTACGTATGAAACAAATCCTAGGGCTCTGAAAAAGAAAAGTGGTATGGATAATTCTGAATCAGGGGAAGAAACATTTCTATTTGCCTTTTGAATGAATTATGCATATTTTTCCTTAGATTTGTCTTTCTAGTTAGATACTGCTTAGACTAAAATTAAATTGGTTTTCAATCTATTCTCTTAGCATATACCAATTTACAGTGGGGCCAGTGGGATGTCAGAAACAAACCAGCCTAAGATTAAAAAATTTTCAGTGAATAATATACAAAGTGGATAATATACATGTGTTTAGTTGAGAATTGGCTGCAGATAAGAGACTTCTGATTTTGTTCCTATCCTAGCTCTGTGTGTGTGTATGTTTTAACACTGATTCGGCTTGTAGCAAAGAGCTGCTGAGTTACATCTGTTTCTGCCTAGTTAACTCTGTTGGTTGGTGTCAGATGAGAGCTAATTTTGATATTAAATTGAGGAGTGGGGTGTGTGTCTGTGGCTGCGGGAAGGGAGAAAGGGGATCCAAGGTTGCTTGGTTGTTTTGTACACTATCAAAGTGCAGCTATTCACAGTGTTGTTTTACATTTATTTTTTGCCTTTGAAGTAAAAATGATCACTACTGCCCTGAAATGTGACCTGTACAAGCACGTACTTACTATTGTGGAAAAGGTGCATCCTTCTCTTAGGTGCAGTTATTGGCCATATCTTGATAGGTCAATCAGTACCTAGATGCCAGGTGACCTTTGGGACAAATAGTGAATGTTGCCTGGGAAAGTTAATATTGACGTTTAAACAATGTTTGACTTTTTTTTTTCCTCCAGACAAAATGTTATACCTGCCTGGCTATTTGAGTAATAGTGGGATTTTTTTTTTTTTTTTTAAACGATGGAATTCTTTTTTAGACTCTATCACAAACCTGATTTTTTAAAATTTGGAGAACAGGTCTGGCCTTAAAGAAGAGTGAAAGTTTACTTCTTCAGGCACTCGCTGTGGGGCTTCATGTCCTGTCTTGAATTCCATGTTCTTAAATACCCTTTAGTGGTATGAAAGAACTAACATACCACCAAACATAGTATACCAGTAAATTCACTGCAGCTGTTTGGATTGAATAGTTGTGAAGATGGTTGCTGAATTTTAGGGATGTCCTTATGCCCAAATTAACATTTACATTTTTTTCTTTTGGCAGATTTGCCTGAAGATCCGGACAATCTTCTTTTTTGTCATGGACTGTTAAAACACTTGGAGTTCCAATTCTGGTATTTTCCCTTGTTTTATTATATTTTTAAGATATAAAATGTCAGTCTTGTTGAAATGTGTTGGTAATGGAGATGAACAATTCTTTTGATTGTGGTTAAGATTGTGGTAATAGCTTGTCATGAAGGTATATTTTAAGTGTTTATTAGTTATGAAATGTGTTTTGTTTTAATGTATGTTCATTTGCTTGTGTAACCAAAATGCCTGAAAGCAGCTTTGCAGTATTGGATACTTTTCTGTGACCTCTTTTCCTGCTTCCTGCAGTTGTATTTTGTGCAATCAAATTAAATTAGTTGATTCATCCTGAATAAATGATGAAAGATGAAATAATTATTTGGACATGGTGAAATGTCTTCTAATGAAATTTTGCCCCGAACCATTTTACTTTGGAAAGATCAGCTTCCTGTTTTAAACTTACTAAAGCAGAGTGATTCCTGTGTTCTATCGTGAAAGTGGTTGCACTATGAAAGCCAATGATTTCATTCCTAAATACACCTTGCTCCAAATCTAACAGTCAGTAATTTATATAATGACACAAAGGGGAGTGCTTATTAGATTTGCAGATGACATAGATGACAGAATCAAGATTCAAAACAATTTTTAACAAGTTGGAAGACAGACTCAAACCAACAAGATGTACTTGAACTGTGATAAAATTTAAAAATCCCAGCATTTAAAGTTGCATAAGGAAGAGAATGAAAAGACTCGGCTTGACAGAATTTTTGAAAGAATATCTGGGATTTTTAGTTGGACTGCCTGCTTGGCATGAGCCAGTTGTATGGCAGGCCTGGTAAGGAAGTTCATGTTACCTTGGGTTGCATTTATAATTGGATAATGCCTGGAATGCCAGATTTTAAGATGGGCATTAGCCAAACTAATGAGTGACCAAGAGGAGGAGGTGCTTGGAAACCTGTGATAATGTGGGCATGTTAAGGAACTGGGATATGAGTGGTCCAAGGTGGGGCTGGAGGTAGAATGGGGTTTGATTGTAGCAGTTTTCAAAAGATACTTGTTTTCAAGTATATGAAGGCTCCTCATATTAAAGAATTTCTTGAGATTGTTCCAGGGGAACTAAGACTAGTGGGTAGAAGTTATGGGAAGGCAGATTTTGGCTCCTGTGAGCAAGAAATATATTACAGGTAGAGCTGTCCAACAGTGGCATGAGCTGTCTTAAGAAGTGACAAATTCCTAATCACTGGAAGTATTTTGAGACTTTATGGCCTATCTGTTGGGGATATTGAAAAAGGGATCTTTTACTGTTTAACTAGAGGCTGGACTGGATAACCTCAAAGGTCCCTTTAGCCCCAAGTTTCTAAATCTGAGGGGAGAAAAATGGAGTGAACCTACAGCTTACTGATTGCAAAAAGGACAATCCTTTTTAAATTGCCTCTTTCAAGCTGACTGAACTAGTATAGTTCAATGGCCTAATTGTTTTCAGCAGCAGAATCTTTGAGAGCAAATGTTAAATTCTTCAGTGTATCTGGCTAAAGTTTTGAGGAAAGACATTATTTTCCCTTTTGAGGTACATTAAATGTAAGTAAACAGAGATAACTTTAATTTTATATTTTATGAGACATTTTTCAGAGTGTGTAGACATTGTATTGGATGGAAGTGATGATATAGCTACTATATACTGAATATTAGATACTATGTTCACTTAATTCTCTCAACAATCCTGGGAGGGATATACTGTTATTTCCATACAGGTAAAGTGATGGAAATGTTAAGTCATTTTCCCAGGGTTTCTCCGCTAGACATTGGTAGGACTGGCATGCATACTATTAGTCTAATTGCAGAGGCAGAACTATCTAGAGCAGGCAGTCATGGCTCAGGTGAAGATAGCGCTGACTTAGACTTTAGAATAATGGCATTTGAGCCTTGAGTCTACTACTGACTGTTATCCTGAGTGAGTTCCACCTTCCCCTGAGCCTCAGTTTACCCATTGAGTCATCCTGCAGATTACATGACAAGTTATACACAAGCACACTCTGTAAACTTTAAACTATAAAAAAGAGTTAAGATGATATTATCTGTGAAGAGCAAGGTTAGAGCCCAGATATGACCCAACTCCCAGGCCAGGATGCTTTGGCCTGGTGCTCTTGGCAGGTGTACTCAGTACCAGATTGGAGACCGAGGGGATTTTTGTGTACACCAGGAGGTTCTCAGAGAGCAGTATCACTCCCTACCTGGTATCAGATTTGTACAAACCTTGCTCGAATTGAGCAGTTTCATGAGCTAACTGGGTAGTAAGACACCTAGAGTTTTCCATTGTTCAAAAGGTGACCGGTTATGTTACTACATTAGTTTCAGTTTTCTAACCTGTGGGTTAGAGAATGTCACCAACCCTCTTCAAAGAGATGGGAAAACATGATTCTGTAGAAATGGCTCAATGGGAAATTTTCTTACTTGTGAGACTTGGGAAATAGAATGTTTAGCTGAAATAGAAGAATCAGGATCATTGCTTTTTTTTTTGGCTGCACCACGCATCTTGTAGCATCTTAGTTCCCATGCAGTGGAAGTGCGGAGTTCTAACCACTGGACTGCCAGGGAATTCCCTCTTTCTTTTTTTAAATGATTAAATGAATTTATTAATTTCTTTAATTTGGTCAAAAGTATCCATCAGAAATTTTCAGCAAGCATTATTTTAAATGGTGAAATGTTAGCACTATTTCCTTTAAAATCAGTAAAGGATGAAAATAATCATGATCACTACTGCACTTCAACAGTGTGCTGAATGTACTGATCAGTAAGACAAGAAAAAACATTCTAAATGGTGACTCTACATTTTTTACATTAAGTTTAGGAACAGGACAGAAATGCCTACAATTACTATTATAGTTGACATTTTTTTGAGGTTTAGCAAGTGGAGGAAGACAACAACATAAAGCAATCAATATAATTATTGGAAGAGAAGTAACAATATAATTGTATACTTAGAAAAACCAAGAAAGTATAGAAAAACAATTACTAGAATTAATGAGCTATTTTGGTAAGATGGCTAAATACAAATCAAACATTAAAGAAATAGCTTTTCTATGTTAACAATAACCAGAACAAAATGGATATGAGTAGCATATTTCACTTAAAATAGTGACAAAAGTCTAAAATATTTAGAAATAATTTAATACAAAAGGCATAGAATCAGTATAAAAACAAAACACTACAAAATCTCTCCGTCTTTTTCTTTTAAGTTTCAGATTTTTTGAAGTAAGTTTAATATACTTCCATCAAATTTTTTGCATCATAGACTTATTCTTTGATGTTGATTTTATGTTTATAGTAGACATATATCTTGAACCACTGTCATGTAATTTTATTAATTTCAATAAAGGTTATCCATTAAATATATAGCTTAGATGTGGTCTCTTAAATGCCCCATGAATAATTCATATAAATGATGTGTAAAATCCTAAAAGAAATTCCTTTTCAGACTGTGACCCAGTTTCTGGTTGGCAAATATAGTCGCTCTGGCTTTGTTACATAATACCTGCCTGTCATTACTTCTGTGGTCATTTTGCATCTGAAAAGGTAGTACTAAAGAGTCTTTTAATTTATTTTTAGAAGTTTCATTATTAAGAGCCTTTCCCCCCTTTTTAATCCTTTAAGGTCTTGATTTCCTGTTTAAAGATGTTCTTCACGCGAATGCAGTTTTTCCTGTTGGTCAAATAAGACAACTATCAACATTGCCTGTTTGTCCTCTTTTTAATCTCTAAAGGATGGATGTTTGTAAGATGTTGCTTAATATGGTCTGGAATACTCTGGCCGTTTGTTGAATTGTAAATGACTTTCAAATGTGCAAGTTCTGTTAAATACAAGGAGAACCTCTATGGGTAACTTTTGTACTGAAGAAGTCATTTGTCAACCATGGTAAAACTTGCAAACCCACTTTATACAGAGTGGATTCTTGAAGCTATACAGAAAATAAAAAAGCAAAAGCAAAGGCCCTCTGAAGAGAGAATCTGCCATGCAGTCAGCACTTCCCATGGGTTGGATAAGAAGACAGTCTCTGAACAGCTGGAACTCAGTGTTCAGGATGGCTCAGTTCTCAAAGTCACCAACAAAGGCCTTGCCTCCTATAAGGACCCAGACAACCCTGGGCGCTTTTCATCAGTTAAACCAGGCACTTTTCCTAAGTCAGCCAAGGGGTCTAGAGGATCATGTAATGATCTCCGCAATGTGGATTGGAATAAACTTCTGAGGAGAGCAATTGAAGGACTTGAGGAGCCCAATGGCTCCTCCCTGAAGAACATAGAGAAGTATCTCAGAAGTCAAAGTGATCTCACAAGCACCACCACCAACCCAGCCTTTCAGCAGCGGCTGCGACTGGGGGCCAAACGTGCAGTGAACAATGGGAGGCTACTGAAAGACGGACCGCAATACAGGGTCAACTATGGAGGCTTAGATGGCAAAGGGGCTCCGAAATACCCCAGTGCTTTCCCATCATCGCTCCCACCTGTCAGCCTTCTACCCCATGAGAAAGACCAGGTAAGTGCAGAGAGAATGTCAATACACTGTAAATATTGCCCATTTGACTTGTAGTTTCAGTTAAGTTTTATACAGACATAAGTTCTGAGTTAAGTGTGATAAAATAAAATGTTTTGCCTCAGAGCAGGCTTATATATTTTAAGAGGTATATATTGTTTTACGGTATAAATTGTGCTATATTGTTTTATAACGTATTAAGGGCTTCCTCGCTGGTTGACTAAGAATTTAATGTGATGATTATGTGGTTTGTTTTTTAAACTATAGTTGCTAATCCGTGGGTGCTTGAAGGAACCAGGATAGATAACTTTAATCTTCCTTCCTCAAGGCAGGATCATATATATTTCAAAAATCCAAGAAAGGCCATTATATGTTTTTCTCTTTTAAAATTATTATTTGTTTATTTTTTTAGCTTTATGAGGTATAATGGATATATTTTTCCCTTTATTGTTATTTCAGAGAAGAAGAATCTATAGACTAATTATTTTAATCCTGATAGTCTGTGCATTACTGCAACTGTTTTAATATGTGACCTCAATCCTGCCTGTTTCAATTTAAAGCCATTTGTTATTGTTCACTTCTCAGCAGGTGAAAGTGAATGTTTGTCTCATACTGTATCTTATAATCTTTGGTTTCTCTGGGCCTTCTGTCATTTCCATAATAGTTATACGTACATGGCAGATTTCTCTTTAAGTTACTGCTACAATTTAAAGTCTTTGGTTAAGTAGGATTTTCCTTTGTTTTATTTCAAAGCTATTGAAATTACTGCCCAAACTAAAACCAAAACAGAGCAGTAGCAAATTGTTTATAAAGGTTTCAGCCCTCCAGTTTGGGGGCTTGTTGTCTGTCCTTTGGGTGAGTGAATGCGTTGATAGCAGTTAACTTTACATCTTGTAAGCCATTAGCCATTGTTGATAGAAAGGGTGGTGGTTGTATGTGCTAACTGCATTTTCAGAAGTGATGGAAACAGTGTTAGGAAAAGCTGTGCTCCCGATGACTTGTTTTTCCTCTTCGGATACTGTTGCGCATAAGATAGACCCTGCTTCCCTTCTTGCCTTAAGCTGATAGAGGCCCAGCTCTACAAACTGGGCGGGACCAGGTGATTTGCCTTTCCACAGACCAATCGAAACCCTAGAATTTCTTTCTTTTTCTTTTTTTTTTTAATGTATTCTTTTTAAACATCTTTATTGCAGTATAATTGCTTTACAATGGTGTGTTAGTTTCTGCTTTATAACAAGGTGAATCAGCTATACATATACGTATATCCCCATATCTCCTCCCTCTTGCATCTCCCTCCCACCCTCCCTATCCCACCACTCTAGGTGGTCACAAAGCATCAAGCTGATCTCCCTGTGCTATGTGGCTGCTTCCCATTAGCTGTCGATTTTACATTTGGTAGTGTATATATGTCCATGCCACTCTCTCACTTCATCCCAGCTTACCCTTCCCCCTCCCCATGTCCTCAAGTCCATTCTCTACATCTACATCTTTATTCTTGTCCCGCCCCTAGGTTCTTCAGAACCTTTTTTTTTTTTAACATTCCATATATATGTGTTAGCATACAGTATTTGTTTTTCTCTTTCTGACTTACTTCACTCTGTATGACAGACTCTAGGTCCATCCACCTCACTACAAATAATTCAATTTTGTTTCTCTTTATGGCTGAGTAATATTCCATTATATGTGCCACATCTTCTTTATCTATTCACCTGTCAGTGGACACTTAGGTTGCTTCCATGTCCTGGCTATTGTAAATAGAACTGTAATGAACATTGTGGTCCATGGCTCTTTTTGAATTATGGTTTTCTCAGGGTATATACCCAGTAGTGGGATTACTGGGTCATATGGTAGTTCTATTTTTAGTTTTTTAAGGAACCTCCATACTGTTCTCCATAGTGGCTGAACCAATTCACATTCCCACCAGCAGTGCAAGAGTGTTCCCTTTTCTCCACACCCTCTCCAGCATTTATTGTTTCTAGATTTTTTGATGATGGCCATTCTGACTGGTGTGAGATGATATCTCATTGTAGTTTTGATTTGCATTTCTCTAATGATTAGTGATGTTGAGCATTCTTTCATGTGTTTGTTGGCAGTCTGTATATCTTCTTTGGAGAAATGTCTATTTAGGTCTTCTGCACATTTTTGGATTGGGTTGTTTGTTTTTTGATATTGAGCTGCATGAGCTGCTTGTATATTTTGGAGATTAATCCTTTGTCAGTTGCTTCGTTAGCAAATATTTTCTCCCATTCTGAGGGTTGTCTTTTCGTCTTGTTTATGGTTTCCTTTGCTGTGCAAAAGCTTTTAAGTTTCATCAGGTCCCATTTGTTTATTTTTCTTTTATATGTATGTTTTGTTTATTTATTTACTTTTGGCTGCATTGGGTCTTGCTGCACATGGGCTTTCTCTAGTTGCAGCAAGCAGGGGCTGCTCTTCTTTGCGGTGCGCAGGCTTCTCATTGCGGTGGCTTCTCTTGTTGCAGAGCATGGGCTCTAGGCACGCGGGCTTCAGTATTTGTGGCTCGTGGGCTCAGTAGCTGTGGCTCGCAGGCTCTAGTGCACAGACTCAGTTGTGGTGCACGGGCTTAGTTGCTCCGCGGCATGTGAGATATTCCCAGACTAGGGCTCGAACCCGTGTCCCCTGCATTGGCACGTGGATCCTTAACCACTGTGCCACCAAGGAAGTCCCTCATTATATATTTTAAAATTTATTTATTTATTTTTGGCTGCATTAGGTCTTTGTTGCTGCGTATGGGCTTTCTCTAGTTGCGGCGAGTGGGGGCTACCCTTCGTTGCGGTGCGCAGGCATCTCCTTGCGGTGGCTTCTCTTGTGTTGGAGCATGGGCTCCAGGCCTGTGGGCTTCAGTAGTTGTGGCGCACGGGCTTAGTTGCTCTGTGGCATGTGGGATCTTCCCGGACCAGGGCTTGAACCCCTGTCCCCTGCATTGGCAGGTGGATTCTTAACCACTGCACCACCAGGGAAGCCCTAAGTATTTTTATAAAAGCTTATGCCATGAGGAAATTCCTTAAGGGAATATAGAGCCATTTCTTGATGGCTTTGGATATCTGTTTTAAATATATATAAATTACTCTAAGGTATATTAAGCTTTTATAATTATCAGGTGCATGGACTAATTCAGGCAGCTTTAGGCAATTTAATAGCATGTTTTAATAATTTTGTGGTCCGGGGGAGTATCAACTTGTGATAGAGGAATCACTACAGATTTTCCACAGTCCCTTTCCTATCCTTCTCTTTAACCTTGCCCATCATTTCTTGACATCCTTATATTTTTTTTATACAGCATCTATACAGAAGTATTTTTAGTCTGAAGGAAGACTCATGTTTGAAAGTGTCTAGAATTGAGAACAGAGTGGTTTATTGCTTAGCATGCAGTTGTTCCTGCTCTTTTTATGATGCTGATCTTTAAATTGTCCAGTTAGCATCATCATATAACAAGGAAAGCTGAGAAAATATGTCCTAGAATTTTTATTTGATGAAATTTGGGGATTAGTTGTGTTGAGTAATCATAATCTAATTTTTAAAAAAGGACAAATAAACATAAATGAAAATCAGATTGTCGGTTTGGCCAGAATGTCATTGTGCTGTTTCTATTGTATATTACAATAGCCTTTTCCCTTGAAAAATGTAATAAAACGTACATCAGAATATATTGCCCTTTGAGCTAACAAGGGGTAAATAGTTTAATACCCTGTAAACTTTCTAGGTCAGTGTAATAGAAATTCTTAACCTGGGCCATGAATGAGTTTGGGGTAGGTGGGCTAACAAATCCCCTGAAATAGAACAGTCGTTTGTATCCACACATTTTCCTAGGTTCAGGGTCTATAGTTTTTATCAGATTTTCAAAGGAATCTAAAGTGTCAAAGACCAATGTGAACAGTTTTGTACTGTAGAAAATATTTTGAGTTTCTTATACTAAAACCATATATGTATGCTGATTGTTGGCTTTTGATTATTCTTGCTTCAGCTGTTGAACTTGGATCTATATGTAGATTAGTTGTACTATAGCTTCATGTATATAGGACTTGTTTTCGTATCTTTGAAAGGCAGATTATCATTGTTCTTGATGTGCTAGAGGTCTGTAAAATTCACATTGTGGGAGGACATTTATGATATAAATGGCCACTGTACAGAGATGAAGTCATTCAATCACAATTAGCCAACTAATGGCTTTCAAGAAGCTGTTATTATGGTTACCTTTGTTGAACAGTTTAATTGTAAAAAAGAAAATAAAAATGGTAAAAATAATAACATTTCTTAAGTGTAAAATGCTGGCACTATTCCAAGTGCCTTACATTTATTGTCTCCTTATCACAATAACTGTGAGGGCCATAGATTATTATCCTTATTTTATAGATGAAAAACTGAGGCTCAAAGCCTAAGCAGTTTGTCCAAGGTCACTTTCAGAGCTGGTGCATGGTGAAGCCAAGATTCTAATGAAACAGTCTGACTCCAGACCTCTTTACCAGTGGGCTGTATACTTGGTCAACAGGGGTGGCTTTTCATTAACAGTGAAAGTATCTCTTCCAGTTCCTCAAATGCTTAGAAGCAGTTGTCCCCCAACAAATAGATTTCTGGCATTTTAAATTTGGTAGTTGCAATGAACTTAGTACAATTTTTAAAGCAGGCACTATTTATATTATTAGCAGTATGGGAAAGCAGTAGGGAAAATAGTAAATCTGTGTCTAATTAAATGTAACATCATCATCATTCCTATGCATGACTGCTAGGAGGAATACGATGCAAGTTAAAATAGAAGAGCTCCTTCCTTTCTGAAACGTAATTGCACATCTTCTGATAGTCTAGAATTCAAACTGGATATTACCATACTGGCTCCTTAGCATAACTTCTTTGTATTTATTTAAGAAAGCTCTCTTTGGTGAGGTGATATGGAAATGAATTAAACCACTGAAGATAAAACTTTATCTTTGACTTGGTGAGGGAGCTCCTAAAGGATAGTATTAGTGTTTCTCATTAAAAATGGTAAAGCTCAATTAGGTCAGATTATGAGGACTTTGGAAAGTCAGATATTCTAAGACAGACTTCAGTTATTACTATAAATTTTGTGGCATTAAGATTCCATTTGAGCATTTGGGCTTTAGCATTTTTATAAAATCAGTTTGGTTCAATTTTAAACATTCCTTGGTATTTCACTTTATTGGGAATATCTTCCTAAAATTTATTAAGTGTCAAATCTTGGTATGTTTCTAGTGCAGTGCATAGTATGGGAACTCTCATTCTAGGCAGCTATAGTTGGAAAGAGAGACACTTCTAATACGAGGTAGGGCTTTTGGTGTTTTTTTCTTGAAGAAATGAAATAACTGTATTACAATCTTATGAAAAACCTTCTAAGGTAATTACCACAATGATACTGTCAATAAGAAAAAAATAAAAATGAGTTTCAGAAGGAGCACAGATGATCAGAAATGGGGCTGAGAGACAGAACTATATTAAAAATCACTTTTCATGGTCTTGGCCTGTTCAGTTGTTTATTCTATTTGTCCCCCACCTCCTTTTAGGGAGATATTTTATTAGGGTTTTTGGTGGGGTAATTAGTATGAAATATTTCCATAAATAGAAGATTAATGTACATCCTACATCAGTTTCTCGTGTTGTGTAAATGGTGTAATTTAAAGAACTTTATTTTTACGGACTTCCCTGGTGGTGCAGTGGTTAAGAATCCACCTGCCAATGCAGGGGGAACGGGTTCAAGCCCTGGTCCAGGAAGATCCCACATGCCGCGGAGCAACCAAGACCCTGCGCCACAACTACTGAGCCTGTGCTCTAGAGCCCACGAGCCACAACTACCGAAGGCCGCACACCTAGAGCCCATGCTCCACAACAAGAGAAGCCACCGCAATGAGAAGCCTGCGTACCGCAAGGAAGAGTAACCCCTGCTCACCACAACTAGAAAAGCTCACATGCAGCAACAAAGACCCAACACAGCCAAAAATAAATAAAATTAAAAGTAGATAAATTTTTTTAAAAAAGAACTTTATTTTTAGATTTTCTTTTCTTCAGTTTTCTCCCTGCCCTAGAGAGACCCTCCTCATCCCCCTCTGGAATTTTTCCAATCTCCCGTACTTTGTGAAGGACCATTCCCTAGTCCATATTGTTCTATGATGTGGCAGGCTTCCAGAAGTTTCTCAGCCCTAGGAGAACTGTTCATGGTCTCAGACAACTCTGGATCTTTTTGACAGAAATGTGTGTATTTTTTATCTGCTAATTATAGAGTCCAAATGACCTCCTCTCTGTTGTCCTCAGTTCTCCTTTGAATTGGTGTCCTTTGTATTGCAGATGTCACATTTCTCAAAGAGTGCTTAGTTGTGTGAATTCAACTGAAAGTTGGATAAAGGCCTAAATACGGTAGAATATACTCTTCCGTATTCTGTAACCTGAATTTTGGGATCAGTATGAATGAAAGTCGGTTTTAGAATGACTGAAGTCAGACAGAAACCTATTATATAATGTGAATGACTAGGTAAATCCATAGTGCTGTTCCAGGGTCAGGGAAGGAAAAGGATTGTGTTATGTTGTTCCTATGGGTAAGCTTCAGAAGTTCTTCAAAATAGCACTAGGACTGCTTTTGTGAGCAGATAGTAGCAGTTGCTGGGGTGTTGTTGAGAGAGCCCTCAGATTGTCTAAGACTAGTTAGTCGGGTCAAGGGAAGGATGCTTCTTTCTCGCGCTCAGGAGTGACAGCATGTTCTACTTTTGAGCTTTTATCAAGATGGGACTTGTCTAGACTTCTAATGAAATAGGTTTCAGGAAAAATAGAAGCATTATGTCAGAGGATTTTGGACTCTTAAAATGAGTGTTAAGTATTCTTTTTAACTCTTTGGATCTTAGATATGTTTGACATTATAGCTGCCTTTTCCTGACCTTGACATGAATGATACATAGAGCAGTCTATTTTTTGATTTCCTAATGGTATTTTCTTCCAAGCATTAAGGATGCTAAGGGTGTAATTTCTTGACTAATTTTGGATATTTTCAGCAGCTTTTAGGAACGTACTGTTGTGTTCCCTATACCTATTTGGATTATAACAGCTGTATCTGTTATACTTTGAGTGCTAAGAAAAATCTATATTTTGTAGCTTTGAAGTTATTTAACAGTTAAGTGTTGTTTGCTGATTTATTCTGACCATATCTTGGATGGCAAAGATTTTTATTCATCCTTTCCTTTCAAACTTTATTTAATAAATAGTACATTTTAATGTTTCTCAGAATGAAGGTCTATATTCTTTTTATATATTTTATCTTTGTAATGTAAAAAGAATACACGAGAAAATGTGATTGTTTTATCACTGCAATAGCAAATTTTGTTTGGAAAATTCATGACTTTTTGTTTTGTTTATAAACTTAATTTTCTTGGCCTATACATTAAACTACAGTAGATTTGATTGAACTGTTCTCCAGTTAAACCAGCATTTCACATGTGAATCTGCATCTTCTCAGGTACTTTGATCTCTCCAGTCTATTAATGTTTCTGAGTACATAAACATCAATTAGCTCACTAAATTAAAGTTTGCAAATGAGTCAGCCATGTAATTTGTGACATTTTTATTTAGCAGCGCCATGAGGAAAGTGTGTTTTGTGTGTATGTGGGTGCTCTTATCTCACTGTCTTCAGGTGGTGATGGGGAGTTTATAGAAGTAAGAGAAGGAGACCTGGCAGGGCTCATTGTGAAATGCCAATCACTGTTATCACGCTTATGCTTAGGACTGGACTGCTTTACCAGAGAAGTCTCTAGGAGTTGCAAACTGTATACTGTTGTTCTTCCTTTTATAAGCGAACCTTTTAATTAGCAGAATATTAATGGTAGAGTGTAACTTTTTTTTTTTGCTTTGTTTTGTGAAATGTAATACATTGAAAGCGCTGCGAAGTGAACTATATAGGCAGAGTTCTAGAGTAAATGATATTAGATTTAAACTGTGAGGCTGGTTTCTTCAAAGATGCAAAATAAATACTAATCAGTGGTCTAAGCAAAATCCAGGAAGGATTTGTGTTAATTTGACAAGTGGGTTTAGAAATCTTTAGCCATTATATTTTAGAAACCAGCTTTGTTCATACATCCTTTCTCTAATTTGCTTCACTTTTGATCTTTGATAAAACCAGCTGCAATTTTGTTTCATTAACAAACTTAACTGGTTAACAGATGTTTGTTTTGGCTTGATTGTATCCTTTCTATTAGAAACAGCATAAGCATACATAGAAACCATGCTGGGCCTTTTCCTGTCTGTAGCTAGACAGGCATTTCAGAAGAGCAACTTAATTTTATTTACAAGTTCAATTTTTGTTCCTCTGTGCTATTATAGTAGGTATACAAACATTTTAGCTCTTGTTCCTCCTCTCAGGGAGGTCTTTTGTTCCTAATCCTCCATCTGTTAGTCCAGTACCACCCCACCCCACCCTTTTTTTTTTTTTTAGCATTCCAAAATCTCAGCATGCAGAAAAAGGTATTACAGAATAGGTAATTGAGATATCAGTGACTCTTCCACAGTTCAAGGGAGGGAATGGGACTAGCCTGGTAAATTTAGATAATTTCTTCCATCTTCTTTGATGTTGGGAAGCTGCCATATGGAGAGTAATGAGGCCTACAGGAAGGAGGTGAGCCTTGGTCTGGGCTGCCTGTGATACTCACAGTGGTGTGGGCTGGGAGCCAGAGGCCGCCCTTGAATGTGTCTGTAGTAGTTTCTGATGCCACCAGTTTTGATTTTTGTCCATGGTTGACTGCCATGCTCGTGACCGTCTCAGATCATAAATGCGATGATGAAGTTCAGGAAAACAGAGAGTAAAGATTATATGGCATAAGAGAAACAATAATAAGAGCAGCAAAGAGTGCTCAAACTAAAATCTAGTATTAAGGACATGAAATGATGATTCTTGTTTGATATTTGATCAACTCGTTTCCCAAACCGGTATTTTAATATCACGTACAAGCTTCTACCTTATATCGAAACCCAACTGCAGCTATTGAGCCTTGAGATGTGAGTGAAGCAGCAGAACACAGAATCTGCTAGTGGAAGAGTGTGGGCAGTTTTAAGAATATAAGCTGTTCCAGCTACAGTACTGACAGGACGTGAGGAGACTGGGAAAAGCAGGCAGTGGTGGGAGCCAGGAAGATGATTCCCCCTTAACTTTGTATTTACGAAATTGCAATACTGCAGAAAAGTTGAAAGAGTAGTGCAATAAGTGCTATATTTCTTTCACTAGATTCACTGATTTTTAACATTTTTCCACATTTGTTCTTTCTCTCCTGTGTGTGTGGGTTTGTGTGTGTGTATACACACATACATACACATATTCACACTTTTTGGCTGAACTGTTTGAAAATGATAGCAAACATTATGATATTAAATTATAATAATTATATGTCAAGGAACATTCTCCTGTATAACCACAATACTTTTATCTCATGTAAGAAATTCAACAGTGAAACAAGAGTGTTCTATCTAATAGATTGTCCGTATTTCTTCAGATGGACCCAAAATGTCGTTTATAACTTTTGTTTTTCAGCTAGGATCCAGTTAAGAATCTTGCATTACATTTAGTTGTCATGTCTCCTTTAATAGGGAACCATTTTTCCTCTTTTTTTACTTCTTCTGTCAGTGACAGTTTTGAAGAGTCTAAGCCAGTTGTTTTGTAGGATGTCCCACAATTAGTGTTTGTCTGATTAGGTCCTCATGATTAGGTTCAGAGTAAATATTTTCGGCAAGAATACTGCATGGGTCATGTTGTGTATTTCCTTTTTTGTCACATCCTTTCAGGTTGTCTTGTTACTGGCAGTGCTTATTTGATGAGTTGGTTAAGGTGGTGTCTGCCAGATCTCTCTTTATAAAGGCACCTTTTTCGTTTTGCAGTGAATAAGTAATTTGTACAGTGATACTTTGAGACCGTGTAAATAACCTTTCACCCTTTGTGTATTAGTTTTCTATTACTTGCTGTGACAAATTACCACAAACTTAGTGGGTTAAAACACCACAGATTTATGTCTTCCAGTTCTGTAGGTTGGAAGCCCAACATGGGTCTCATAGGGTTGAGATCAAGGTGTCAGTAGGACTGTGCTCCTTTCTGGAGGCTCTAGGGGAGAATCTGTTTCTTCACCTTTTCCAGCTTCTACAGCCTGTCTGCATTTCTTGGCTCATGGCCCCCTCCCTCTGCCTTCAAAGCCAGCACATCCCATCTCTGACCATTTTATCATAGTTACTTCTTTCTGTGACCAGCCACCTGGGCAGCTTTTCAAGGATTCGTGTGGTTAGATTGGGGCCACTTACATAATCCAGGATAATCTCCCCATCTCTAAGTCTTTAACTTAATCACAGCTATAAAGGTCATTTTGCCATGTAAGGTGACAGATGGACAGGTTCTTGGCATTAGGGAGTGGATATTTGGGTGTGGAGGGTGGCATTATTCTGCCAGCCACACAGTGGTTTCAGTATCCTCACCTAAATCAGTTTTTGCACTAGAGGTTGCAAATCTTTGAAGGTTTTGGAGCTATAGTGTAATCACATGGTCTAAGTCTGCTTGGAAAGGAATGAACCACAATTTATGGGAGTAATGCTAGCTGAAGGCTGGAAGTCAGGCAGCCTGAGTTCTAGGTCTGGTGGTACATCCTGAATCATTTCCACGAGGGCAGAAACAGGGGCTGCCTCCCACTTCCACTTAGTGTTTCTTTACTCTGGAGTCAAAGAACTGAAGAATGGATTTGGCAGTAATAGCTTGAGAGTTTTTAACAATAGGAGTTTGGATATCCAAAACGTTTTCTAACAAGTACATTTAAAGTTGTAGACAAGGATCTCTCATTTAAATGCCCACAGAGTGCATGAAGATATGTAAAACAACTTAATAAGAGAGGCTCTTTGGTGACGTTTTGAAGACTAAGTAACATCTGAAGAATTTTATGTCTATTATTTAAATTTGAATCCTCAGTTAGAGAACTCTGAACAGGCCGAAAAAGAAAGTGACTTATTTAAAAAAGAATAATATCATTGTCACAATGTTATATGTCAGTTATGCTTCAATAAAGTTGGGAAAAAAAGAAAAATATCATGCAGTTGGATGTATATTATATTCTTTTAGTTCTTAGTAAAAACTTAGGAAAAAAATCACATCAAAATTCACAAAGGCAGTTAACCTTAACAATTCTTCATTTCCTTTCATTCCACAGTGTTTTAGTAGAATTTTCTGCAGTAGCTGCAGTTAGTTGGAATGCCTTGGTAATACTGACGGTTCCAGTTGGTAAAGAATAACTGTTTAGTTATCAGCCTGTAAATGTGCTTTCTAGAGCTGATAAAAAAAGATGATCTTCTCATCTGATGAGCTCTGACACTATAAACCTCCCTTCCAACTTATCTCATTTTTCCACCAGCTACTGAAATATAATAAGACAACAATTAAATCCTCACAAAGCATTTATACCAACTTATATAAAGTCATCTCTGCATTGGAAAATTGTGTAATATCTTGATTTCAATTTAACATAGCATATTGGTTAACAATAAATCTTGCTAGGGTAGGAACAAAAGCCTACAGGCAGTTTTGATCAGGGGCAAATTATATGTATTTTTCCAGTTTCTAAAAATTTCAGAGCAAAATGAAATAAACATCACCATGTATCTTGCAGTAAGTGCCTTGACTTTCCTGAAATGTGCGATTTGTGTCTGTGACTATTTCAGTTCTCAATTCTGTCTGTGATACACAAGAGCAAAAGAACATGGTTAAAAACTTATACCTTGTAAAGTATGCATAATAAACAGTTCATATTAGATTTGAAGGCTCTGCAGAAAATATGCAAGAAGATATTAGTATTAAATACTTAGTGCTTACTATGTACCAGGTAAAGTTCTAAGTATTTAACATATACAAAATAATTTTACATGAACCCTGAGAGATAAGTACTGTTACTGATGGAATTTTACAGATGAAGAAACAGGCCAGAGATGGTACCTTGCCCAAGAGTACACAGGAAGTGTCAGAGCTGGTGTTTCAGCCTGGTGCACAGGTTGGAGTACAGCCACTTGATCACCTTCTAGGCCTCTCATTTATTTGGATGGAATCAAAATGTATCTATTGAATTCTTTTTTTTTTTTTTTAGTATTTATTTATCTGGCTGTGCCAGGTCTTAGTTGCAGAATGTGGGATCTTCATTGCTGAGTGCGGGATCCTTAGTTGCAGCATGCAGGATCTAGTTCCCTGACCAGGGATCATACCTGGGCCCCCTGCATTGGGAGCGTGGAGTCTTAA
Source organism: Lipotes vexillifer (assembly GCF_000442215.2). NCBI lineage: Eukaryota > Metazoa > Chordata > Mammalia > Artiodactyla > Lipotidae > Lipotes > Lipotes vexillifer. The sequence goes on along the minus strand of NW_006795130.1, from coordinate 1,828,769 downwards.
CCACTGGATCACCAGGGAAGCCCCCCTATTGAATTCTTTTTTTTTTTAATAAATTTACTTATTTATTTTTATTTTTGGCTGCATTGGGTCTTCGTTGCTGCATGCGGGCTTTCTCTAGTTGCGGTGAGTGGGCGCTACTCTTCGTTGAGGTGTGCAGGCTTCTCAATGCGGTGGCTTCTTTTGTTGCGGAGCACGGGCCCTAGGCCCGCGCGCTTCAGTAGTTGTGGCACGCGGGCTCAGTAGTTGTGACTCGCGGGCTCTAGAGCGCAGGCTCAGTAGTTGTGGCACATGGGCTTAGTTGCTCCGTGGCATGTAGGATCTTCCCAGACCAGGGCTCGAACCCCTGTCCCCTGCATTGGCAGGCGGATTAACCACTGTACCACCAGGGAAGCCCCTATTGAATTCTTATAACATATAAAGCTCTGTACTAGGCACTATAAAAGTTACAAAATATAAGCCATATTTATTTATTTATTTTTTATTTTTGCGATACTCGAGCTTCTCACTGTTGTGGCCTCTCCCGTTGCGGAGCACAGGCTCCGGACGCACAGGCTCAGCGGCCATGGCTCACGGGCCCAGCTGCTCCGCGGCATGTGGGATCTTCCCAGACCGGGACACGAACCCATGTCCCCTGCATCGGCAGGCGGACTCTCAACCACTGCGCCACCAGGGAAGCCCAAGCCATATTTAAATTGTAATTAGAATTACCAGTTGAAACATGCCAAGACATTCATTTTCACAGTGACTGAAAATTTATTTTCTTTAGGAATGAGTAACAACAGCCAACATTTTATGTATTTCCTACTGTGAGTCAGACACTACTTAAAGTGCTTTAAGTATAGCAACTTGCCTGTGAGGTAGTACTTCTTTTCGTTCTTACACGGGAGGGGACTGAGGTACATGAGGTTGAAAGACTTGCCCAAAGTCACATGGCTGTTGTATGGGGAGTGGAGCCAGCATTCAGGCCCAGGCGTCTTGGCTTCATAGTCTGTATGCTTAACCATTATGCTACACTACCTCATATTTTCCCTCATGAAGAAAAACTTCTTTTAAAGAAAAGGTATTGAAAAGAGTTACACATTAGGTTCTTATAATGCTGGACCTCTAAGTGCCTTTTTAGTGTTTGTAATAGGAGTCGCTGAAAAGACTGTTAAAATTTATGGTGTGACCTTATTTAAGGTGGCTTTTCCCAAACAACCTCTGAGGTAGAAGGAAATGGTACTCTTCAAGATGTTAAGGTTGCTAATAACTTTCTGAGTTCTAATGTCCCCGAGAAGTTCTGGAATTTAGCTTGCTTAGCCCACAGTTTCCCAAGATGATTTGATAATGGACCCTCTCCTCTCCCTTTCTCCTCACTCCTCACAGAAGCCATCCACTTATCTAGAAATCTTTACATTTGGTTAAACACAGTGCTGATGTGATAGTGCTGATGTCAGCTTATACTGCTAATTCCTTTCCTCTTTTCTCCCAAATACTCATCCCAAAGGAAACCATTGACTAATTGACTTAGGGTTTGTGCTTCAGAACAGAAAACCAAAAATCATCACATTCATTTCTTGTCTCTATTATGAATTAATGTAGTAAAACTGTTGTATCATAATTCAACTGTAGGACAACATTTTAGAGGGACAGGTGATCTTCAAGGTCACCAAGTTCAAGGGTTTTAAGCTGACATCCAAGGACTCCTTTCAGTGGTTGTAAACCCTGAAATTGTATACAGAATGTTGGGCTTATATATTAATGAGTATTTTTCTGGAGGCTCTCCCCTCTCCCCTCCCTCAGCAGGTCATTTGACTTAGGCCATTGGTTCCCAGACTTTGCTGCACATTTGAATCATCTGAAGAGCTTTTAAAAATTTTGATGCCCAGACCATACGATGCCTGTTAATACAGAATGTCGGGGTGGGAGGCAGGCATTAGAACTTTTTCATATCTCTGGGAGATGCCAGTGTGCAGCAAACAGGGACTTTTGTGGTTGAGGAAACAGTCTAGATACGTCAACTGGACAGGGCCCTTGTTGTTGCTAAAAGAGACCTTAGAGATCATTTGAAAGGAGTCTTAGGAGGAAGAGGCGCTGGGGGGCAGAATGCTTAGGTTCAAATCCTGACTTTTCTGCTGGGCAAGTAAGGTCTTTGTCTTGGTTTCCTCAGCTGACAAACGGAGATAATAAAAGCACAGACTGCATAGGGGTAGTTGGCTACAACCGTGGGGCCTTGAGATAGCGAGGCAGCAAGCCTTTCCTGGGCCAGGCTAGAAAGGTCAGCTGAGCAGAGTCCAGCGCTGTGGGAGGGGTAGTTGCCCCGGCACTTCCTCCCTGGCCTTCCTGCACTTGAAGAAGAAGTGCAAATGGATACCCTTGTCCCCTTCTGCTGAAGTCTGCCTCTCCTATTGGAGACTGGCTCTAGTCACATAGGCCACTAATGGCTAAAACTAATGTTCCTTTGTTGTTTTCCGCCACTTCTTGTTATTTAAATAATGAGGAAAAGAGTATGTTTTCAGAGTAACACCTGCTTATTGTACAGACTTCGAAGGATACAGAAAAGTTCAGAGGTGATATACTATGACTGCAGATTTCACTCTAAAGATAACTACTGTTAAAAGTTTGTATTTTCTTCCAGTCTTTTTTCTCCTACATGTACATTTGTTCTATTTAAATAAAAAGATGTTAGCTATATAATTTTGTATCTTGCTTTCTACATTTAAAACATGTTGTAGGGCTTCCCTGGTGGCGCAGTGGTTGAGTCCGCCTGCCGATGCAGGGGACACGGGTTCGTGCCCTGGTCCGGGAAATTCCCACGTGCTGCGGAGTGGCTGGGCCCGTGAGCCATGGCTGCTGAGCCTACGCGTCAGGAGCCTGTGCTCTGCAACGGGAGAGCCCACAACAGTGAGAGGCCTGCGTACGGCAAAAAACAACAACAACAGCAACAAAAAAAAACCCATGTTGTAAACCTTTTCCCGTATTCTTACGGATTCTTTGACGTGTGCTTTTATTTTACTTATTTTTTATTTTTGGCTGCATTGGGTCTTCATTGCTGTGCTTGGGCTTTCTCTAGTTGCGGCGAGCAGGGGCTACTCTTCGTTGCGGTGAGCAGGGGCTACTCTTCGTTGCGGTATGCAGGCTTCTCATTGAGGTGGCTTCTCTTGTTGCGGAGCACGGGCTCTAGGTGTGCGGGCTTCAGTAGTTGTGGCATGCGGACTCAGTGGTTGTGGCTCACAGGCTCTAGAGCACAGGCTCAGTAGTTGTGGGGCACAGGCTTAGTTGCTCTGTGCCATGTGGGATCTTCCCAGACCAGGGCTTGACCCCGTGTCCCCTGCATTGGCAGGTGGATTCTTAACCACTGCGCCACCAGGGAAGTCCCTTGAAGTATGATTTTAAATGGCTGGTAGTACTTCTCATGTCTTTGTTGCTCACCATTTAGGGTGTTCCTGACTTTTTTGTTATTACGGATAATGCTGCTACTAAAAATTTTTGTGTATGAGTGGGTAATCGTTTCTTATAGGATAGATTATTAGAGGAGGTACACTGGGACATAAACATGAATTCTTTTTCTAAGACTTTCAGAATGTATTGTAAAAAGTGTTCCAAAAGGTAGTACCAGTTTATACTCTTGGGCAGAGTATGAGAGGCCTTGGGCATCTACTTGCTTCCTCACCTGTACTTTTTATCTTGCTAATGTAGTAGAGGGAAGATTGGCTCCCTTTTACTTTGCTTTGTATTTCTTTAATTACAAATGACTTGTTTTTTGTTTAATGGTCATTGCTCAATAGCTGTAGTGTTGCAGTTAGCTCCCCATCCTTCATTCCTATGCCCTGGACGCAACCATCTTCAACCCTTCAACCATATTTAGTCATTTCTTCTGGAAGTTAGAGTTCCGTGTTTTTAAACAGCATTCTTATAATGCTATTTCTTGAATTTCAATTTTAGACATTTTTCTATTGACTTCTTGCCAGGGAAAATAAGGATAAAGTTCTCTTATACACATATACCCTTCCCTTTCCCATTGCCCTTCTCATCTCAGTGTAATTAAGTCTTCATTTTTGTTTAAGTATTTGTATTCAGTGTTTATATTTTTACCAGTATGCAAATATTACTTAGTTGTGCCATGAAGTATACTGTTATCAATTTTTGTGATTTTTTTTCTTGTATTTTTTTTTTTTTTTTTTTTTTTTTTTTTTTAGAAAATTCTTCTCCATCCTACCATCCTGAGCTCAGAGAAGCATTTACTGATATTCCTTCTAATTTTTTGTTTGTCTTTAGTGGTGTGATACTTGGATCTTTAAAGTCGTCTGCAGTTTTAATTTTGGTTAATGGTGTAAGAACCTCTTGTTGTTGTGTTTTTTTGTTTGTTTGTTTTGTTTTTTTTGCGATACGCGGGCCTCTCACTGTTGTGGCCTCTCCCACCGCGGGGCACAGGCTCCGGACGCGCAGGCCCAGCGGCCATGGCTCACGCGGCACGTGGGATCCTCCCAGACCGGGGCACGAACCCGTGTCCCCTGCATCGGCAGGCGGACTCTCAACTACTGCGCCACCGGGGAAGCCCTGTTGTTGTGTTTTTAATAGCTGACTGATTGTTCCAGGATCATATAATAAAATTCTTACTTTCCCCACTAATTTATGATGCCTTAAAAAAAAAATCACATAACTTTATCAGAAAGCTAGATCTCTCTTAATGCTCAGCTTCGCTTTTACCTTTGAAAATTTTAATTAAATTAACTTTGCAACTTTTATTTCACTTAACCTCATTTAGCCTGTGGAGCTGTCTCCAGTTTTGGTTTGGAAATGTAGGGGAGGAGGGAGGAGGCAAAAGGCAGTGGCCTCATGGTACAGTATTCCCATTTTCAAAGATTTGTGAAATACATGTCACTTGAAATCATTTGCTCCCTAAATTCTGTGGATCTCTAGAGAGTCTTAGCTAGCCCTATTATGTCAGCCTGTGTTTCACTAATTCCTTATGACCATTTTGTGAAACTGAGCGTTCAGGGAAGGGTTTATTTTAGCTGATTAGCTGTTGGTGTTTTTTTTTCTTTTTTGGCTGTGTTGGGTCTTCATTGTTGCACACGGGCTTTCTCTAGTTGCAGCAAGCAGGGGCTACTCTTCATTGTGGTGCACGGGCTTCTCATTGTGGTGGCTTCTCTTTGTTGCAGAGCACGGGCTCTAGGTGTGCCGGCTTCAGTATTTGCAGCACGTGGGCTCAGTAGTTGCGGCACACGGGCCCTAGAGCATGTGGGCTTCAGTAGTTGTGACGTGCAGGTTGTAGGGTGCGGGGGCTTCAGCAGTTGTGGCTCATGGGCTTCAGCAGTTGTGGCTCGTGGGCTCTAGAACATAGGCTCAGCAGTTGCAGCCCACGGGCTTAGTTGCTCCGTGGCATGTGGGATCTTCCCGGACCAGGGTTCGAACCTGTGTCCCCTGAATTGGCAGGCAGATTCTTAACCACTGTGCCACCAGGGAGGTCCAGCTATTGGTTTTAATGACCTAAAAGTGCATTTGTCAGAGATCCTTGCTGTATTAAACCTGACACAGTTGGAAGTGAGTGGGTTTCCTGTTGGACATGCCTTGAGCTGTTGCCCACAGACTCTGTTCCCTACCCTAACATCTGATCTTTCCAGGTATCTCACTGTCATTCAGTATTGCCCAAAGGTTTATACTGGGCTGTGAATTTCCTTAATCTACCTCTGTTATTGATTTCTAATTTCATTCCATTGTGGTCAGAGAATGCAGTTTATATGATTTCAGTCCTTTTATATTTATTGAGGCTTGCTTTATGCCTAATATATGGTCTGTCCTGAAAAATGTTCTGAGTGCAGTTGAGAAGAATGTGTATTCTGCTACTGTTGGGTGAAGACATCTGTAGATGTCTGTTAGGTCTAGTTGGGTTTGTAGTGCTGTTTAATACTTCTATTTCCTTGCTCATCTTCTGCTTGGTTATTCTATTATTAAAAGTGTAATATTGAGGACTTCAGCTGTTATTGTTGAATTGTCTGCTTCTTTCATTATTGTCACTTTTTCTTAATGTCTTTTGAGGCTCTGTTGTTAGGTGTATATGTATTTATAATTGCTATGTTTTCTTGATACATTGACCTTTTCGTCATTATACAATGTCCTTTTTTTCTTTCAGTAACAATTTTTATGTTAAAATCTTTTTTCTGATAGTAATATAGCCACTTCACCTTTCTTTGGTTATTATTTGCACCATGTATCTTTTCCATTCTTTTATTTTCAACTAATTTATGTCTTTGAATCTGAAGTATATCTCTTGTATACAGCATAAACAATGCTGCCATGAACACTTGTGTAAAAGTATTTGTTTGTATCTGTGTTTTCAGTTCTTTTGGGTATATACCTAGGAGTGGAATTGTTGGGTCATAAATAATTCTGTTTAATTTTTTGAGGAACTCCCTAGTTGCTTTCAACAGTGGCTGCACCATTTTACATTCCTACCAGCAGTGTATGAGGGTTCCAGTTTCTCCACATTCTCATCAACACTTGTCATTCTCCTTCTCTCTCTTTTTTTCTTTCTTTCTCTCTTTTACTTGGTAGGCTAATGCTCCATTATATTTCTTTTCAGACTCTTCATGGCTAATTGTGCTTGCTTGTTTTCCCATACAGACTTTAGAATCAGCTGTTTATTCAAAAGATCTTGTTGTAATTTTATTAGAGTTTTTAGGGCCTTCTAATATTGAGTCATACCAAAGAACAGGTGTATCTTTCCATTTTTTTAATCCTTCCATTTTCTATTACTCTATTACTTAAAATTTTTTATTGTGTACAATTTTAAGCATATGAAAAATCAAGAACAATGCTCACTCATTACCAGCTATGACAATAATTGCCTCATGACCACTCCTGTTTATTTATATCCCTACACATTGTCCCACCCCCTGCCACTATTGAATTATTTTGAAGCAAATCCCAGACATACATCATTTTGTTTATAAATATTTTTGTAATATGACCATTATCATCCATTTAAAGTCTTTTGTATGTGAATGTAAGTGTGTAGAATATAGAGTATGAGTATAGAGTATAGAGTAGCATATACCAAAGGATTTTAACTTTCTGTTAAATTAATTCCTCGATACGATCTTTTTGGGCTGCTTTGTAAATGGAATCTTCTGTTACACTTTCTAATTGGATCTTTTCAAAATACAGGATAGTTATTGATTTTTATATATTAGTTTTGTACCTAGCCACCTTACTGAGTTCTTTCTTATTTATAATAATTTTTAGCTTATTATCTTGGGTTTTTCAGGCAAGCAATGCTGTGTTGGCAAATAATAATTTTAATTGTATTTCCTCCTTTCTAATTTACCTATCTTAAATTTTTCTATTGTCTCCTTTTATTGGCTCTAGTACTTCATTAATGACATTAAACAGTACTGGTGATAGTGGATATGTTTTGGGGGAACACTTCAGTATCTCCCAATTAAACATGTTGCTGGCTTATGAATTTGTCATGTTGTTAAAGAAATTTCATCAGGTATAGATTTTTAATTTTATTAAATTTTTTTGCAGCATTTATGGAGATAATGATTTTTTTCCTTTGATCTTTAATATGGTTAATTATAATAATTGATTTCCTAATATTTAACCATCCTTGCTTTCTGAGTATGAATCCCAGGTGTTCATGGTGTATTATTTGTTTAATGAGTGACATTCCTTTGAATAGTCAATTTTCCTGGCATATTTAAAAATTTCAGTCTTAATAAATTCACCCACAACATTTTAGAAACATGTCTATCCAGTAAAGAATTGTTCTTATTAGTAAGCTTATTTTCTGTTGCCCATCCTTTTGTTATGCTCATATTAGGGGGCTAGATTGTGTGTGTGTGTGTTTGTGTGTGTAGGTGAGAGAGAGAGAGCGGGAGAAAGAGAGAGAGTGTGCACGAGTGCACTTGAGGGAGAGGGGAAGGAGGAAGAGAGATACAACACAATGTTGGTTTTAAAAGCTACGGTATGATAAACTGTAATGCATGATATATCCAAATCTTTGTTGTAGCAAACTATCATATAATAACTTTTTTTTTTTGGCGGTACATGGGCCTCTCACTGTTGTGGCCTCTCCTGTGCAGAGCACAGGCTCTGGACGCACAGGCCCAGCGGCCATGGCTCATGGACCTAGCCGCTCCACGACATGTGGGATCTTCCTGGACGGGGGCACGAACCCGTGTTCCCTGCATTGGCAGGCAGATTCTCAACCACTGTGCCATCAAGGAAGCCCTAAAATATGATAATTTTTTACTAAAACAATTTAAACTAAATATTTTTATCATTAAATTGAAACCAAATATGTCTAATGGATGAGAGTACTTGAAACATACTGGTGACAGTGTAGTATGATTGAAAGAATATGGGTATTTTAAATTTAAAATTTGCATTTTTTGACTTTTAAGAAGTTATAAAAGTAATATATACCTAATGTCAAAAATTTAAACGTATAAAGTAAAAAGTAAAAGTTGTTCCTCATTGGCCCTTCATGATCTTCCCCTAAAATAGCTTTCGAAAGACAACCACAGCTAGTGGATTTGTGTGTATTCTTCCAAGCCCTTTTAAAGCACTTGTACATAAATATCATACATACATTTGTATACATATTTTAACAAAAAATAAATTAATACTTTTGGTAATTTTTGTTCTTTTGAGAAAACTTGGGTTGTTTTTTTTTTTTTTTTGCAGTATGTGGGCCTCTCACTGTTGTGGCCTCTCCTGTTGCAGAGCACAGGCTCCAGATGCGCAGGCTCAGCGGCCATGGCTCACGGGCCCAGCCGCTCTGTGGCATGTGAGATCTTCCTGGACCGGGGCACGAACCCGTGTCCCCTGCATCGGCAGGCAGACTCTCAACCACTGCGCCACCAGGGAAGCCCTGTTTTTGAATATATAAGAAATGTATTAGCATGTATTCTTGAAAAAGTTCTAATAATAGAAAGAAAACAAGCCCCATACAAACTCCCTGAGTCTCAGTCATCTCATCTGTAAAATAGGAATAATAAAATATTTTTCATAGGTGTGTCAATTAGGATTTAATGAGATAATGCATTTGAGCACCTGACACTGTGTCTATTCAGTAAAAGAGATGAGCTAGTTATTTTGAACATGTATCAGCTCTGGAAAATTTTTGAAGATTAATTATTTTATTTTATTTTTAGTTTTGGAATTTTTAATTAAGCACGTTTTGGCATATACCTCTATGTTCTGACAGTGATCTTTTGACTTGCCCTGTCCTCTTTCAAGGCCTAATCAAAAAAGAGAAGGTCTTGAATATTTTCCTTATAGCTTTGTGTGCTATAAATGTAAGTTTAGTTTAATAGCAGAGGTTAACTTTTTCTTTATTAATTATTTATATTACTTCTCCCCTACTTCTCTCAAGTTTTTGGTTAGTTCAGTGTTTTTTGGATCCACGTGTGCCTTCATCACAGTTTTTGCCACTTTCATATACTGTTTATTAGTTATGTTCTTAATATTTTCTTTCATATTGCTCCACTAAAGAGGCATAACAACCAAGTGCCATGCATGAATTCTGTACTAGAACTGGGGGATAATTAGGTACATTTGAATTTGGACCAGATCTTAGGGCAAATTAAGCCATTAATGTTAATGTTCTTTATGTGATAATGGCATTTTGGTCATCTAAGATTATCTCCTTATGAGTTAGGAAATGTCTTCTGAACTATTTTGTGGTGAAGTGTCATGCTGGTGCAGCCTACTTTCAAGTGGTTCATCAACAACCATAACAAAAGTATGTGTGTATAGATATATATGTGTGAGTTCAGATAGATACAGGTGTAGATAGAGCTGTGAGGCAAAAATCTTAACAACTGGTGAGTCTAGGTGAAGGGCATACAAACATTCATCATACCTCTTAAACTTTTCTGTAGACTTGAAATTTTTAAAAAATGTAAATTTGGAAAAATAAATATAATCAGAATGCTCATTAAAAATTAAATTGGTGGTGGCGCAGTGGTTAAGAATCCGCCTGCCAGTGCAGGGGACACGGGTTCGAGCCCTGGTTCAGGAAGATCCCACATGCCGTGGAACAACTAAGCCCATGCACCACAACTACTGAGCCTGTGCACTAGAGCCCGCACACTGCAACTACTGAGCCTGTGTGCCACAACTACTGAAGCCCACGCACCTAGAGCCCGTGCTCCACAACAAGAGAAGCCACCGCAATGAGAAACCTGCTCACCGCAACTAGAGAGAGCCCACATGTGGCAATGAAGACCTAACGCAGCCATAAATGCATGAATGAATGAATGAATAAATAAATAAATAAATAAATAAATAAAAATTTTAAAAAAATTAAATTGCCTCACTTTCTTTAATTTGATAAATCTACTGGAAAAGGAAACTTTATCATTACCATAAGTGGAAAATATGTATTCCTCTTCATAAACAGAAGGTATATTGTTGTCAAATTATTATTAAAATTTTTAAAATTAAAATGTGGGGCTTGGGCTTCCCTGGTGGTGCAGTGGTTGAGAGTCCGCCTGCCAATGCAGGGGACACGGGTTCGTGCCCTGGTCCGGGAAGATCCCACATGCCGCTGAGTGGCTTAGGCCCGTGAGCCATGGCTGCTGAGCCTGCGCATCCGGAGCCTGTGCTCCGCAACGGGAGAGGCCACAACAGTGAGAGGCCTGCGTACCGCAAAAAAAAAAAAAAAAAAAAAAAATTAAAATGTGTTTGGATACTGTTATGTGCCGAGGCTGTCAGCTCAGGCCTTGGTCTCTGAAAGGAAGATTAGCAAACACTAGAGAGGCGTTAAAGGCATATTAGCACCAACTGAGACTTTCTCCCGAAAAGGGAACAACAGCTTTCTCACTCAGTGTGATTAAGATCACTTCAAATTATCTTGCATCTCACCTGAAAGCATCTTAAATCCCACACTTTGGGAAATACTACATCCGTTGATTTTAGTTGGTGTGTCAGAAAGAAAATAAACTTGTATACCGAATTGTTTATAGTGCCCATTTTATCTTTGTCTTTAAACCTCCTGTGTTGAATTATCATCATCATCATTATTTGGTAGTTTTGATTGCTACAGATGCTTGTTTAGCTGAATGACATCCTGGCCTAAGGCAGACGTCAAATTTTGCAGTCTAAGTCATTACTAGTTTCTTGCTCTGAAGTTGCTCTTGTAGTTGGGGTTTTGCTGGTTTTTTGTTTTGTTTTTCTTTCTCTCTTTCTTTTCTTCCATGCTACATTGTTCCTGCTGTTATTTGGAAGCCAGTAGGTCGCTTTGCGTCTTGAACAATGAAAGGATCCAGATCGTGTCTGTCTCACATTATGTTATCCCAGTACAAGACTCAGTTGAATAAAACATATTACCCATCTGGCCTGGAAATCTCAGTGGCACTCAAAATAACTTACCAACAAGTTGTTGGATCATGGTATCTTGAAATTTTTCTGAAAGTTCAGCTTCTTTGTAGCTGTTGCTATGAGAGAAACGTCATAGATGTGAGGGACACGAGGAAGTGTCTTGCACACTGCCAGTTGTTTTATAGGCATTTGGCTCTGCCGCTTTGCAGATGGTTAGGCTCTGGGTGGTGGGTAAATGTGTGCCGATTATCTTATTGAATTAAGGTAACCTTTTGTCATTCATTGAATTCTGCAGACCAGTTGGTCAATGAGCAGCTGCTCTGTGTGGCTTGGTTTGGGTTTGGAAGCACACAAAGACTATCTTAAAGGGTGGTCAGTCTAATCCAGGTATTCAACAAAGCAAGAGTGAAAGCCTTCTTCCTCCTTTGATACTGGTTTCTGTTCTGTCGGAAGCAAATGAACAAAAACATTTTTACTTCTTGCTCAATTAACTAAATGATTTAAAGCAGTGGTTTATTGAGTGTTTGGATGAATGCATTTTTTTAACCTAATGTTCTAAGTTGAAGATAGTATACTATCATAATATTTGATGTTAGAAGCATATTAGTTTTATGGCAGAGTCTGTGTTTGAAGAGGCATGATCGACTAATGGAGTTGTCTTTTTAGTTTATTTTCACAGATATCCTGGAAACTAAAAGCATGCCTTAGCGATATCATCTCTTAGCAAATTCCAGCTGTATAATTTTTGTAGGGCTATTTTGTTTTGAATCTGCCGTATTTTTATATGGATTCTCAGTTTCTGGAAACTGTTTTCAGGAGGCTTCATTTTTAATAAAGGGGTTCTAAATTGTTTTTAGTAAATTGCCAAAATTGTGTGGCTCATTTCTCCTTTAGGAAAACTTTTCTTGGACTCATCTTTTTGGCTTCACTTAGAGTACAGTGTAGGGGGTCTCAGAGAAAATGACTGTGGCCACCGGTTGATTTCCTTATTATCAAAGAGAAGTCATTTAACAGTGATTGATGAAGAGCCATCTGATTTATCTAGTTTGGTCATCTGTTGGGCCTGGGAGACGTTTGATTCAAAGCCCACTTTTTCATTTGGATTTATATGCTAGTAATGATTATAATGTCTATCTACATTTATTAAGCACATATTCTGTGCTGGGCTTTGGGCTTGGTTCTTTACATATGCTCTTTCATTTTATCCTGTTAACAGCTTTATGAGGTGGATCTCATTAGCTCCCTCTCAAAGATGATAAGACAGTCTCCCAGGGAGGGTAAGTAACTCGTCCAGTGCCACACAGCTCATTAGTGTGTGGGCCATACTGCAGTACAGAGCTCTCAGCCTCCAAGGCTCCTGCTCTGTTCTTCCATGCTGCTATTTTAATGAAGATCTAAGCCACAGATTTTCCATCAAGCTTAAACAAAAAGTTCTCCTTTAAGCCTTCAGATTCTATGTCTATGCTTGTTTTAATTATTGTAAAAATAATATAACAACATTAAAGAAAAATTTTGAAGTGTGAACCTTGTCCATAACCTGGCCACCCTAACACAACCATTTTGTTTTGTATTTTCTCTTCCAGATTAGTCTCTGTGCATGTCCTTTTATATAACTATAATCAAAGCATATCCACAGCTAAATATTCTGCTTTTTAAAAAACATACTGTTAATTCATAAATATTTTTGATTGTAAATGTCATTCTCTAAAAAGTCTTTTCCTAATCTCTTTGAACCTCCCAGTCCAAATGAAGTCCCTTTAGTAATTCCAACAAAGTACCCTGTGCTTTCTCTTATTAGCACTTATTACAGTTTATAATTATATATTTATTTGTCAGGTTATTATTTAACTTCATTTGTCCCTTCTAGATTGAAGAGCTCCATAAAGATGAGGCCTGGTCTCTTTGATCACCTCTATTGAGTGAGTGCAAGGAATTATGTTATTTATTAGCTAAAGTTAAGTTTCTATTTGTCTGTTACTCTATTGCAGAAACATACAATCTGTCCAGAAACAGCTGGACAGATTTTGACCAAACTTGGAGGGTTTTGGGAGAGTGTGTTTAGGATGATCAGGAGACATGTGTCATATGTTTTCTGATCCTGTGTCTGAGGTAATATACAGAGATTTAAGAAATGAGAACTAAATCGAAAGTCCTAAGGACAGATTATTGGAATTGCAGCCTGTGGTTTGCATTTTAGAGTTGAGTAGCTTCTCACTTGGGCTACTCCATATCTTGATCTAGGATGAGAGGCAACAAGAATCTCTTTATTTATTGATGACCAGTGTGAATCTCACAATCACATATCGACTAATTTCAAATAGATCCATTTGATCTTTTCATTTTCACTTTCCTTCTTTAAACATACATTGTCTATTGAAAGAGATGATTTTAATTGCCATTTCTCTTCTGTGAAACACTTTTGTGAGCTAATGAAACAAATTAAACAATACAGGTGTTTATAGTACAAAAGACATGATCTATCAATGTCTGAGGCTAGAATTTGGTTAAAAGCAGAGACTTTGATACTGTACAGCACAGGGAACTATATTCAATATCCCGTGATAAACCATAATGGAAAAGAATATGTATGTATAACTAAATCACTTTGCTATACAGTAGAAATTAACACAACATCATAAATCAACTATACTTCAATAACATAAATAAGAGACTCTGTGTGTTATACATAACCCTGTGAGATCTATAGTGATTATTAGGAAGGTCAAAAATAAATTAGGGGCTCCCCTGGTGGCGCAGTGGTTGAGAGTCCGCCTGCCGATGCAGGGGACACAGGTTCGTGCCCCGGTCCGGGAAGATCCCACATGCCGCGGAGCGGCTAGGCCCGTGAGCCATGGCCACTGAGCCTGCGCGTCCGGAGCCTGTGCTCCGCAAGGGAAGAGGCCACAACAGTGAGAGGCCCGCGTACCGCAAAATAAATAAATAAATAAATAAATAAATTAGGTACTTTAGATCTGTAAGCAAGCCAACTGCCCGGTGATATAAAAATCTTGACAAGGTCATCTGTAGACATCAGCACCTGGAAAAAAGTCAAAAGAGTCAAATGAAAACAGAGTTCGTTTTCAATCTCTGACATTTTATTTGTTTTGGGTTTTTTTTTTTTTTTTTTTTTTTTTTGCGGTATGCGGGCCTCTCTCTGTTGTGGCCTCTCCCTTTGTGGAGCACAGGATCCAGACGCGCAGGCTCAGTAGTTGTGGCTCCGCAGCATGTGGGATCTTCCCAGACCAGGGCTCGAACCCGTGTCCCCTGCATTGGCAGG
>NW_006795130.1:1806799-1814135 GCF_000442215.2 Lipotes vexillifer | reverse complement strand
CCAGTGTCCCCTGCATCGGCAGGCGGACTCTCAACCACTGCGCCACCAGGGAAGCCCCTCAATCTCTGACATTTTAAAAACCAGTTTTGAACTTAGGGTAGAAGATTGCCCTTTGAGTCTTCGGAGAACAAGTGGAAACTGGAGTCCGTGTCCCAGCCACTGCCCTCTTTGGTTCTACGGGCTGTGTTCTGGGCACGCTCTGCTGCCGGAGCCCTGTTGCTTCTCCTGCAGGCTCACCCCGCTCCTCCAGCTCCCGTGGAGGATTCTTCAGTCCCTCCTCTCTCCTTCCCACCATCCCATGCCATCTCACTCCATGTAGCTGACTGTTTGCCAAATAACCACATGCTCTGGAACCTGTGCTGGATGTTAAACCAACAATTAGACGTGCCTCCTGTCCTGGACATGTCAATACACGGCCACGTGTGTCAAGCCGAGGCCAGAGCCAGCAGCACAAGAAGAAAACTACCACTAATGTTCATTAGCAGAGGATACACTCTTCAAATAGCCTTATGTTACATACAGGCCTTTGCATCCTAGCAGGCCTTTCACCTCTTCTTGGACAGTCTCCTGGCCTCCTCTGTGCCGCTGTAGCACCATGATCTTTATTGTCCGTCCTGCTTCTTGGCACTATCTGTAACTCTTCAGTTCTGTGGGCCCTGACATTCTAGGCTGGCTGTCAGTTCCTTGGAGATTGAGACTAGAGCTTAAATTGATATCCTCCATGCTGCCTACCACAGGGACATACTTAATTCAATTAAGAAATCATAGAGTCTCAAGGTTGAAAGAGACCTTCTGAGTTGTGGAGCTGAGCCTGTGCTTGAATTGCTTCCGCAGAATCCTCCCAAGTGGTCGTGCAGCCTCTGCTCCCACCGCTTCTAGGATGGGAGCCCCTGTGCCCAGAGGCAGCTTTTGTCTCTGCTTTATGTTGGCATCTACTCGCATATTTTGAGCTGTTCTCTGCTCTGGGTCCAAATAGGGCTGAACAAGAGTGAGACAGGAACTGTTGAGAGCCTGGTCTGTGCCAGACATGAAGCCGGGCATCTCACTTAGGCTGTTGTTAGGAAGTGATCATTTACTGTTGCTCAGCTGTGTGCCATAATTCACTGCCTCCTCACCTCTATTCAGGAGGCTGTTTTCTTTGTAGTTTTAAAGGACCTGCCACCCAGTATCTTTCTTGCAGTATCCTCTCCTCTCAGATGGACTAAGTTAAGCGTTATTCTTAACTTTAGTAACTATCCATTACTAGACGTATGAGGAAATTGAGGCCCAGAGAGAGTTAGGGTCACACAGATGGGCGGCCAACTCTGTCTTCTGACTTCAGAGCCAGTCCTTTCTCTAGAACGCTGTGGGCTTCCTCTTTCAAGCTGAGGATGTGAGTCTTTCTAGCACTTGAAACGACCTCGTTCTGGCCTGCTAAACCCTCTTGTCGTCTTTGGTCTTGGTAACCTTCACAGTGCTTACCTGAGGATGAGCGTTCACATTGACAGCACCCTGGCTGTGCCCACATGCTGTGTTGTCCCTTGGAGGAGAAGGGGTGTCACTGACGTGTCCCTTTCAGTGTGCAGCCTTACACAGCAAAGTCTTGACAAGGCCACTTTTAAAAAAATTTTATTATTATGTAAAAAAAAAATTTTTTTTAATGTTTCATTTTTTGGCTGTACTGCACTGCATGTGGAATCCTTGTTCCCCGACCAGGGGTTGAACCCACGGCCCCTGCATTGGAAGCGCGGAGCCCTAACCACTGGACTGCCAGGGAAACCCCCCACTTTTTTTTTTTAAGCAATTTGTTTATTTATTCTTTCATTTATTCACTCAAAAATATTTATTGTCTACTCTGAGCCAACCACTGTTCTCAGAGACACCCCTCCTTTCATGGAATTTATATTCTAGTGGGAGAAGTAATGATAAGCAAATAAACCAACAAGGTAGGGACTTCCCTGGTGGTGCAGTGGTTAAGAATCTGCCTGCCAATGCTGGGGATACGGGTTCGAGCCCTAGTCCGGGAAGATCCCACATGCCACGAAGCAACTAAGCCTGTGTACCACACCTACTGAGCCTGCACTCTAGAGCCCGTGAACCACGACTACTGAGTCCACGCGCCACAACTACTGAAGCCTGCGCACCTAGAGCCCGTGTTCCGCAACAAGAGGAGCCACTGCAATGAGAATCCCGCGCACCACAACGAAGAGTAGCCCCCACTCACTGCAACTAGAGAAAGCCCGCATGCAGCAACGAAGACGCAACGCAGCCCCCCCGAAGAAAGCAAGGTAATTACAGGCTGTGTTAAGTAACAGGAAAGAAATCAAGAGTGAATTGAGAGAGAGAAAAGCCAAGGATGTGCCTGTAGACACTGTGCTCTGGAAAGTCCCTGAGGAGGGATGAAAAGATGAGGAAGGGTCAGCTGTGGAAAGAGCTGAGGGGCTCAGGGAGGGAAGGGTCCTCCCTTGTGTTTGAGGAAGAAAAAGGCAGCTCCTGTAGCTGTAGCAGAGAGAACCAGAGCAGCAGAGAGTTTAAAGTTGGGGAACAACAGGATCTGGTTTGTGTTTTTAAAATCACCAAGAGACAGGACAACTAAATGAGATGTGTGACCCTGGATGTTACTCTAAAGGACAGTGTTGGGATAAATGGCAGAATTTGAATATGGCCTGCCTATTAGATAATAGTATTGTATCAATGTTAAATTTCCTGTATTTGATAACGCCTTGTGGTGATGAAAAGAATGTCCTTGTTCTTAAGATGGGGGAAGAGTTGTGATCTTTGCAGCTTATTCTCAAATGGTTCAGAAAAAAAAGGGAGGAATATTAAGACGGCAAATTGTCTGAGGGCGTATGGGTGTTTATTGTAATATTCTTGCTACTTTTCTGTAGGTTTGAGTTTTTTTTCCAAAAATAAAACTTTAAAGGTCTCTGAGGCTGCTGTGTGTGGGAGGAATTACAGGGGGCCAGAGGAGGGGTAGGCAGGCCTGGGAGGAGGCTGTTGGGGTGATGGAGGCATGGTCTGGGGTGTGACAGTGGGAATGGAGAGAAGAGGACAGATCTGAAATGTGTTTGGGAGGTAGAACTAATGGAACTGGCTGGTGGAGTGGATGTGGTGGCGGGGGGGGAAGAGCAGGAGGTAGAAATTGCCCCCTATGGTTACAGACTGAATTCCAAAAGAATCTTGTCCTTTCCAAGGTGCCGTCATCCCCAGTCCATTCTACTCGAGGCAGCCACTCTATGAATAGTTAACACAGCGATTTAACACACCCCACAGGTGAGGTGAGGCTCAGGGATGTGAAGTGACTCATTTGAAGTTGTCAGGTATAGGCAGAGATCTTACTCTCTTTACCCAGAAGACCAAAATAATAGGCATGAGTTTGTGTTCTTCAAACTGAATTCTGCCCTATTAGTTGGTTGAGAAATCAATGTAGTAGTTGCTAGCAGCAATAAGTAATGTTTCATGAAGCTTCTGTTTTAGTTAAATATGCACATAGGTATATTCTACGTCACGAGGTAAAATGTGTTATTTACTTTGAATTACCATTGAAAGTTGGAAAGCCATGCACAGGATTATTGTAAACAGGTCTTGTAATCCCCATGAGAATAAGAGAGCAAAAGATAAACTCACTTGGGTGGCTACTGTTGGCTGTCCTGTGTTGTTTATTTCCTTAATGATCAGTGGGTTGTAAGTCAGTGTTTTCTCAGTTGACTTCATAGTCATCCTCTCCTTCCAGTCTTGCGGTCAATAAATATTGAGTGCCTGCTGTGTGCCAGGCACTGTTTTAGGCAACAGCAGTGAGCAGAACAGACCTGACCCTCAAGGAGCTTACTTTTAAACATGTTACCAAGTGAAACTTTAAGATTCCTTCAGGTTTTGGAGTGATAGGTGCTCTAAAGATTTAGGAGGACTGATCTGGGAAGGCCTCCCTGCGAAGGTGACATTTGAGTTCAGACCCGAGTGAAACTGAAGTTGCAGCTTTGCTTCAGGGAAGTGTCCCAAGCAGAAGCAGCAGCCCAGGCAAAAGCCCTGAGTTGGAGGGACAGAACTGTGGTGAGGGGATCCAGGGAGAGTGGAAGGAGAGGAGGTGAGATTTAGGACATTTTTTTGGAGATGAAGCTAACAAGACCTACCCACTATATAGCACAGGGAACTATATTCAATATCATGTGATAAACCATAATGGAAAAGAATATGAAAAAGTATATATATATATAACTGAATCACTTTGTGTACAGCAAAAATTAACACAACATTGTAGATCAACTATACTTCAATAAAATTAAAAAACAAATAAAGCTAACAGGACCAAATAATGGATTGGATGTAGAATGTAGAGGGAAGGGATGCAGGGATGAATATAGGTGGATGATGGAGCCATTTACTGGTAGGGAAGGCTGGAGGCTGATGTAGAAATGTGATTGTAGAGAAAAAGAAATCAGTAGTTCTGGGCATGAGTTTCAGAGGCCTATTGGACATACAAGTGGAGACCCAGGGTGGTCAGTTGGATGATCAAAGCCTTTGGTAAGAGTCTGAACTGGAGAATTTGAGAGCCATCAGTATATAGCTGGTATTTAAAGGACTGAGACTGGATGAGCTTCCGGGGGTGGAGGGTTGAATGGAGGGGTTGCGGGGGGTTGGGCTGGGAGTGTGGATCAGAAGAGCAGAGGCCCTGGGGCCAGAGCCTAATCCATTAAGGGAAAGAAGGAGGAAAGTTAGGTGGGTGCCTAGAGAAGAAGTTTTGTGGAGAGGCAGGGGAGGGTCCAGTATTAATTTATGTAGTGTTGATTCCCCATTTTTGAGCTCTGGACCTATTAGCAGTAAGTGAATTTCCTTCTCTGTGTGAGATGTATGTGCTTTAAAATTTTTTATTTGATAAATTGGGGAGAATAGTATTCATTTCACAGAGGTGTTCGGTAAATTAAATTAGTTAATACAGAGTGCTTCAAACAATCCCTGGAACGTAATAAGAACTCAGTAACCCTTAGGTGCTAGTTGCAGTGGTGCTTATTATAAGAAATCAATTCAGGCTTAAGGTCTGTATTCCAGATTAGTATAGAGGTAAATAGTAGCAATAGTGGCTGTTCATCTATGTGTGCTGTGTGATAATCAATTTTGTTTAGCTGGTTCTCTGAGTAGCATATTAAAGCAGTCTTGAACAATGAGGGGACCCTGTTAGTGGATTACCAGTAAATGGTGATATCAAGTGACTCTAAAATCAAAGTAATGGAAAATTGTCTTCCTTTTTCTCAAACATTTAATTTGTGTTTGTTCATCACACATCATCATCCTTCCATACTTTCAAGGTCAGGGGGAGATATTAATTTTTACTGTACTGCTAACATTGTCACACAAATTATCATCTGAAGGACTTTCTTAGATTTGACAAATGATGGGCTTCCCTGGTGGCGCAGTGGTTGAGAGTCTGCCGGCCGATGCAGGGGACACGGGTTCGTGCCCCAGTCTGGGAAGATCCCACGTTCCGCAGAGCGGCTGGGCCCATGAGCCATGGCCGCTGAGCCTGCGCGTTCTGAGCTTGTGCTCCGCAGTGGGAGAGGCCACAACAGTGAGAGGCCCGCGTACTGCAAAAAAAAAAAAAAAAAAGATTTGACAAATGAAATCTCAGGAGGAACTTGTTAAACCAATAAAATTCAAAATTCTTATTCCTGCTGCTTTCTAGTATGCACCATTTTATTCATCTCAAATAAACATACAAATTCAAGCATCCTATAAGGCAAATAGATCCCTTTTTAATTAGGGGTTCTATATACAGGATTTTATGATCATGAAATTTTTAAACCAAGAAGGGAACAAATATTTACAGTTGCAACTTCACGTAAGCTTTGCCCACCATTTGAAGAGCTCTGAAAATGGAAGTGTATCTCCTGTTTTTTCACTATGGCAGTAGAAAATTAGGCTTCAACTTCTTAGGAGCATGTCTGCTCTGTTAGGTATGGAATGTGGAAGGTACATAGAAGTATTCTTTCTTTGTGACTGACATTACTTTTTTTCATGCAAAGATTTGTTTTATTAAAAGCTAATCTTTGCTTTTATGTGTGTGTGTGCTTTTCGTGGTACTATTTCTTAGGCATCTCCAAGTACTAAGGCAAAATTTTATTTTGAGGAGTTATTGCTTTGGTAATTTTCGTACAGAATTATTTCTCAATTTAAGTAGGCCTTTTATTCCAAGGCAAAATTAAGCCAGCCACAAGGGTTTCTGGGAGCAGAATAATGTAGTGTTAAGGTGTTGTTTCAGTGTGGGCAGTCTAATGCTTTACAGAAGAAGATTTTTTTTTTTTTTTTTTTTTTTTTATTGCAGTACGCGGGCCTCTCACTGTTGTGGCCTCTCCTGTTGCGGAGCTCAGGCTCCGGACGCGCAGGCTCAGCGGCCATGGCTCATGGGCCCAGCCACTCCGCGGCATGTGGTATCTTCCCGGACTGGGGCACGAACCCGTGTCCCCCACATCAGCAGGCGGACTCTCAACCACTGTGCCACCAGGGAAGCCCCCAGAAGAAGATTTTTAATGATGCTTAAATATGTGGTGGTTTAAAGATCCCAGTTGAAATGAAGAAGCTCATTAAAATGCATTGAAATAATTTAGAAAAGGGGGGATGCTTTTGCCAAGATTTGAGACATATATACTTTTTTCCAAGGTTTTACTACGGTTTTGATGAGGCAGAAAGTGACTTTGCCTAATTTCACCTTTATACATGGTGGTTATACCATGCCAGGATCCAAGAATGATTTTAGGTGACTTAGGTGATTAAAATATATTTAATATACTAATCTTTTTTCCAAAGCATCAAAAATAATTCAGATGAAAGACTAGATAAACGCTATATCTAGAATGAATAATTTAGTTCTAAACATCCCAAAAACTAAGGGGAAAGAGAGATGTGGTTTATAACATTCTCATTGTCTGATATGGAAGCATAGAAGTTTGAGGAGAGAGAATGTTTTTCCAGCTTTTTCTAAATTTAAGGGTAATTTGTTTTGGATTCTAATCCTTTATAATCAACAATGAGTAATAACATTGACAGTCTTTCTTCCCACTCTTTTCTCTCCTCTCCCCCCAAAGGGAAATACCTGATTGTAAAACTAATGCATGTTGGTTGTACAAAAAGAAAAAGTTAAAACAAATCAAAAATACATGTACTGAAATGAAGCCTTCCCTGAATGACACCAAACCTCTGTCCAAGTAGACATTTCTCAGTTCACAGAAAGGGATGGCATTAAATCACAACTCAATGGAGATATTTTTGTAAGGAGCTGTGATGATGTTGAGTTTAGCAAACATTTATTGGGCATCTGAGATTTGCCAGTGTTAGGGATACGGAAATGATTAAGACAGCACTCTTT
>NW_006795130.1:1799814-1806680 GCF_000442215.2 Lipotes vexillifer | reverse complement strand
TCTTTCCCTTAAGAAGCTCAAGGTTAAATGGGGTTCACTCTTTCAGTCAGTGACCCATCAAATATTTTATATCCATTCATTTGCTGAGTACCTATTATGGGTATAGTATGTAGTGGTCAGCCAAGGAGAGTCTAGTGGCGTGCATCAGTAACTAACCATACAACTAATGCTAATGCTGTGTGCTAAGTAACAGGGCTTGGCATGAATAAGTTACCCTGAGAGCACGAAGAAGGAGAAATTTGTTTTGCTGGGGAAGGCTTTGCAGAGGGAGGAACTTTTAGGTTGAGATTTAGTGTCAGAGTGCACCCGACAGCCCAGAAGTGGGGATGGCATTCTAGGCAGAGGGAATAGCGAGCCCAGAGTGTGATCCCGGAGGTGTGATCCAGAATGCATGTTTGGGCAACGGATAAGAAGCAGATGGCTGAACAGAGTGTATGGCTCAGAGTAGGGGAAGTGTGAGAGAAGATGAGGCCGCGAGGATGGTAGAGCTGTGTCCAGTGAAGAAATCTGGACTTTATTCTGTCAGTAGGCTTTTAAGCAGAGGAGGAGAGATTTATATTTTAGGTATGTAACCGGTGGAAGCGTGAGACACGACTGTGGGGCAGAGAGATTGGAGGCAGGGAGTGATGTGTAATTGAGGTAAAGGAGAAGTAAGGTCTTGGGTATGGAGCAGTATCCGTGGGTGGAGAGGACACACCAAAGTGTCGGGACATTTCTAGTCTGTTGTGTGGGATGAGGGAGAGGAGTCTGGGGGATGATGATTGCTGAGGAGAGGACAGGCTTCTGGGAATACCAACACTCAAGGATTAGCCCAGGAAGGGGGCCTGGTCTTCATATTATTGAGTATTTTGAGCAATTTTACTTTTCACTTTCTTCTTGGTAAGTAATAATTGTATTAGTAAATATCTCAACAGACTATTTTATCCACAAGATAACTTATTATCTAATATATACATATATATATATATATATATATATATATAAATCTTTAAGGGTAAAGCCTCTTTATAATGAAATCAAACTTGTTTAAACTTTTTTTTTTAAAAAAAGAAAGTGTGATGAAGTTATATGTGCCACTGTGTGGAGCCTCATCTTGTCCTCTCCTTCATTTCAGCAGACTGGTGCATTTTTCAAAGCACCAGTCCATCCCTTACACCCCTGGGGCAGAGGCAGAGAGTCTTTGGGCTGGTGCTAGGTCTCAATCCTGGCTCCTCTGCCTTCTAACTGAGTGACTTCGGGCCTTTCACTTAATCTCTGAGCCTTAGTCTTCTCATCCGTGAAGTGGAAAGATTAGTATCTGTTGAAGCTTTAAAAGAAAAAGCATTTATTGATTCAAAACGGAATATTTCCAAGAAAGCTACATGACACTTTGAAGAGGCCATTTTGATGTTGTAGACTTGACATTCACACCTATTTCCTGACCACAAAACAAACTATTAACCTTTCAGCTTTAAAACATTTACCTAGTTGTATACCCAGCAAACACACCCATCCCAGGTCTGATCCAAGCCTAACTTGGTCCCTGAGCTTTTTTTTTAAAATAAAATATACATATCTGGTATAAAAAATGAGAACAATTCACTTTTTAAAGTTGTTTCTCATGACTTCCTTTAAGCCTGGCTTGCTGGCTCTTTCTTAAGAAGTTTCACAAATAGTTCAAGTGAGGGGTAGTAGATAATGGATAGTAGAGACCTTCAGTGGAGGTTGAAAAGGCAGGGGTTCTTTGTCTCTTGCAGCAGCCAGGGGTGGGCGCTCCAAGGCTGCCATGGTGCTATGATGCCGCCAGGACTCAGGGTCTTTGCATCTTTCTGCTTCACCATCCTTAGCGTTGAGGCCTTCCTGACCCTCTTCTCATTCTCACAACACAGCTTCTTCTTGTCTAGACATCACTGCTTTGTTCCAGCCAGGAAAAGAGGGAAAGGGCCAGAGGTAGCAGCAAAAGCTTTCTCCTGGTGAGGGTTTTCCTTTCTGTTCAGGAAATGAGGCACCCTGTCCTCCACCAGGGGCCTCTGCTTATATTTCATTGCCTTGAGCTGAGTCACATGGCTGTCACTAGCTGCAGGTACTCTGGGAGATCAAAGAACTTAGCTTTCTAGCCTCTTTGGTTAGAAGGCAAAGGAAAAGATGGTGAGAATGAGTTTGCATCAGTCAATCTACACAGTATCTGCCCTCATTGGGGCAACATTATTTTGGTGTAGATACAAACTGCAGGGTATGTAGGGTGATCAACTGTCCTTTTTTGCCTGGGACTGAGAAATTTGGAATGCAGGGCTTTCAGGACTATAGCCTGGACAGTCCTAGGAAAGCCAGGGTGGTTGTCACCCTAGTCTTACCATATTCGCTTTGGTCTAAATATGTGGAAGTAAGTTCTCTCTTGAGGATGAAACTGCCTTGACTGGGCTTACAAAGATTGAAAGGCAGCTTAATAATTTAATTTTAATAATAATTTAAAACTATCAAATGGTTATTTAATTATAAATTATATAAAATAATTATTAAACTATTAAATAATAATTTACTAATTTACAATGAGAAATAAGTGATATTGGATCCGTGGAGTATACTGGAAGCAGAAGCTGTTTAGTGCATGTGAGGTTTGGACAAAGGGTCTTAGGGCTGCAATGTTACTCAACCCTAGGGGACTCTGCTCATCCTGGGGAGAATTCTGTAGCGCCAGTGCTGCTCAGAAAAGCCTTTCCAACGGGACCAGGCTCAGGGTTCCTTGTCTCTCTTCTGGTGAAGCTTCTCCTCTGGACACTGCCATTTTTGTTTCTTCCCCCTTTCTGAGCTTCTGTTGCTGACAAGTCTCCCCTTCTGATGGACAGTCTTTGGATATGTTATTGTCTTCAGGCAAATCTTTTTTCAAAAGTTGAGGTGTAATTCATATATCCTAAAATTCACCTTAAAGTGTACAAGTTCATTGGTTTTATTAGTATATTCACAAAGTCATGCAACCTTCACCACTACCTAATTCCAGAACATTTTCCCCCAAAATGAAACTCTGTACTCACAGTCACTGTCCATTCCCTGCTTCCCTCAGCCTCTGGCAACCACTAGTCTATGTTCTGGCGCTATGGGATTTGCCTCTTCTGGACATTGCATTTAAATGCAGTCATACAGTATGTGGCCTCTTTTGTGTCTGGCTTCTTTCACTTAGCATAATGTTTTCAAGTTCATTCAAGTTAGCATGTAGCAGTAGTTCATTCCTTTTAAATGTTGAATAACATTCCATTGTATGGATATACCATATTTTGTTTATCCATTTATAAGTTGGTAGACATTTAGGTTGTTTCTACTTTGTGGCTATTTTGAACAATAATGCTTTGAACATTTGTGTACAAGTTTTTGGGTGGACACACGTTTTCAAATCTCTTGAAATATACCTACATTCTCCCAGAATATACCTAGAAGTAGAATTGCTGGGTCTTCAGGCAGATCTTACTCTGATTCTTTCAGGATACTCTTGTATAGCTTATAGTTTGATTCTCACTGGACAGCATTAGTTTTCCAAGATTTGGGGGTAGATTTACATCAGAATTACCCTCATTGATTTGCTCCACTTCAGCCATAGGATTATTGTGAGACTTTACTGAGATGAACCTTTATAAAGTGAGGTGCCGGCCCATAGCTGCACGTCACTCAGTTCTGGCATTTCCATTGCCCTATGCTTCTCACCTTTGCCTTCTGGCCACCTTCAGACACCCCAGACCTGTTCTCTGTCTTCTTTCCTTCTGTCAAAACACCGGAATCTGATATCATTTACTGATACCTTTGCTTGATTGACTGATGATACTGAAAACAATTGTATGTTATCTCAGGCATAATTTACATGTTAAACCCTATGTTGCAGGCATGTGCCAGCTATAGCTTAGCACATGGGTGTGGGTGGAGTTTTAGACGCCAGAGTTCCTCCTGTCACCCAGGCTTCCTGCCGAGGTTGACCTTGAAAGTAGTCTTAATGTAGATAGACCCTTGGTGGGTGACCTGGGGTGAGAGAGTAGGATTGGAAAGACCTTCTCTTCCTTCCCCACTCCTTTATCTGTGCTGAGACCCAGATTGGATGTGTCTCCTGGGGCTGCTGGAATCCTCCTCTTCACCTCACTTAGAGCCTGGAGCTCTGCCCCATCTTTAAGATTTCCTCTACCGTCCTCCCTTCCCTGTTCAAACATAGATTCCTCTTATTTCTCCTCTTGCTGGTTAAAGTAATCTGGCTGACCGCCTCGTTTACTTAACCTCATCCTCAAACTGTCTGATTCATATTTTATATTCTCTTACATGTTTAACTTTTAGTTAATATTTAATGATAATTTCATTCTGCAGCCATCCTCTTATCTGATAGCCTGGAACTCATCCCTGAGCCTCTCAATTCTAGCCTCTGATAATTAAGTTTTTTAAAAAAGGAGTGTGATATTCAGACATATTCTCTTATTAGTAAAGGTATTACTGAACGTGAGGCTAATGCCGTGCATCTATAACAAGCTGTTCCGCTCTGTGAATACTAATGTAATTTAGAGAGAAACCTTTCTTTGTTAAAGACTTTTTCTCCATGGGCCACATGTTTCCAGACTGATTTCATAGTAATTTGTGGTTTTTTAGGTATGTCAATAAAGATGCTATAGCCAGCATGCCGGGATTCTGTTAGATAAACATTTTGTAAGATTGCTTAGTTTTAAAAATTGTCTTTGTTTAAAAAGTTAATTTCTTCCCTAATGTCCCAGTAAAGAAATTTTTTAGTAAATCTGATAAATCGAGGTTAAAACATTTTGTTTTTTAATGTTTTAAATCTTTTAAACCTCTTTTCTGAAGGTTGATATGTTAATGCTTTTTTTGATCCACCTACTTTTTTCTAAATTTTAAGAAATCTGTACCAGAATCTGTAACATGCTTATAATGTACTTTTGATGATCATATATATTTTCTTTATTAAAAACAGCTACTAAAAAATTCAGTGAATGATAGTGTGCATATGGTAACGTATTCCTCATTTATACACTTTTGAGAGAGTGACTCATGCAGTGTTTTTGCTTGAGTTTCTGAGAGTTTATAAAAAGGTTCCAAACATTTGGCAATGGAATTGAAATAATGGATGTGTAAAATGGGAGAGAACATTGTTTCTCATCTGTTTTTCTCTTACCTGGATGAAATTTTAACCTCTTAAAATTTTCCAGTGAAGTCAGGGTCAGTATTGTGAGCCCAGTATGGTTCTACCCATCATGGTCTAAGGATTTCCTGTCTTGTTGAAGAACATGTATATTCCCAAAGGAGAAAATACAGTTTTATTTCATGATGATAAATAGCTCTTTAAGGACAAAGGAGTCAGGTATAAAAGGATGATCACTGTTTTAGGACTATGACATGCTGTGACAGGAAAAGGGAGATGAAAGTTAAAGCTCCCAATTGTTGGCTGCCTGTGAGATCTCCAGCTGCCCTCCTGGCAGTATTTTAGGGATATATTTCCTTTGACCTTCTGTTAGTAGGAAATCACTGGCCTTAGGATGCAGCAGAAAACTGACCTGAAAAGAGTCGAGTTGTTTGAGTGGTCCTTAAGGTAGAGTACATCTTAGTAAGAAGTGGTAAATGACCTTGGGTGGTAAGTAAGGCT
The DNA here is from genome assembly GCF_000442215.2 of Lipotes vexillifer. Classification (NCBI taxonomy): domain Eukaryota; kingdom Metazoa; phylum Chordata; class Mammalia; order Artiodactyla; family Lipotidae; genus Lipotes; species Lipotes vexillifer. The sequence goes on along the minus strand of NW_006795130.1, from coordinate 1,801,078 downwards.
CAATTTCTTAGACAGGGTGGTGGACAGCCCAGTGAGAGTGTCACAAATACATACTGAAAATGTGTAAAATTCAGACTCTAACGTACTGTTTTATACCTTGACTCTTCTGGATAAGTTGTTATCTTGTCTTTTACCTTCAGGCCTCCTGTTTTGTCCATCATTATCCACCTTGGCTTTGATTTTTTTTTTTTTTTTTTTTTCCATTATCCCTCTTATTGATTCACTGTGGGGGAAAACTTTTCTGTCAAAGTGATGTAACTTTGATGCCTGGGCCTTTTACCTTGAAGTCTTAATGTTCCTAGAAGTCTACAGAAGACACAGAAGATTACTTTTCTCTAACTCCCTATGTGGGTATTTTATTTGTTAAGGAAAGTTGGCATTTAGTGGGGAGGTGGTGGGGGGATGACCCATGTAGTAGAGGCTTTCTTTGTTCTAATTTACGTACTTAACATATTCCTGGCAACCTTTATTCTAGCTTCAAATTCTGAGCTCTTTGAGGACTTTGATATTTTGGTTTTGTATGCATACGTGTTGGAATCCCTGGGTTGAAAAAATTTCTAGATGTTTGCACACTCTACTCAGCCTAGGACATTAAGGGTTATGTAAAAATTAGTTCCCTAAATGACCATTAACTAGAAATTTTATCTGTCCAGAGAGAGGATTCCTGTAACTTCAAGTATGCATTGCCCTCTGCCTAGCATATTAACTTTGGCAACCAGAGAAAAATGAGAATTATGCTGTGTTTAAATTATTCATTGTGATGAGACAAATCTATTATTATAAAAGCTCTACTCATCAGTGAGAGTGTTTCCTTCTGTTGCTTTAATTAAAGGAGTGGTGGTATTTTTTAATTTAATTATGGCACTTTGATGATCTGATACTTAATGGCTGCAAGCTAAGAATTCTTCAGATTTTCAAGATTTATATTGCATCTAGTGTGGTGCTGACTAAAAGAATGATGGAAATGTTCTATATCCACACTGTCCAATGTGGTAACCACATGTGGCTGTTGGGTACTTAAATGTGGCTAGCAAGACCAAAGAGTTAAATTTTAAGTTTTCTTTAAAATTAGTCACATGTGGTTAGTGGTTACCATATTAGACAACAGAGATTTAGATCATGTAGAAAATCACCATTTAGTGTAATGACATCCTGAGCTGTCAAGGTTTCTTGTTTTGGGTTGGGAAGTTGAAGCTGGTTATATTTGAGGCTAGTTAAATTTGAAGTTGATGATGAATAGTGTTGCTGTTAGCCATAGGGAAAG